>NW_024059175.1:0-281140 GCF_016432855.1 Salvelinus namaycush | reverse complement strand
TTAGGAATTGTTTTATCCAATTGATCTTAAGTATTATTTAAGGTAGTAAAGTCCAGACAATTCTGCCCACCATATTCATAAGTGTTCATTACAACAGTTTCAGTAAAACACCACATTTTCTTACCTTACAAAAATAAATTGAACTGTATTTTAAGACAATTAAATACTCTACACACACTTAATATTCTAACAGATTTGTTAGTAATGTGATATTGTACCCCCTAGCCCAATTGTCCTTTGTATATTATTTATAGATACTTGTGTTCCCACATGTACTTCCTGTATTGATTTGTTGTTAATAAAATAAAAATTAAGGTAAAAAGAATAAAAGAATAATCTGAGGAACAATTTGAGGTTTTTCTCACAAAGTTTATAGATTTATGTTGCAGTTAGTTTTCTCTCAAAAATATCTAACCATACAACACAGCGTGTTTAGTTATGTTAGCTAACTAATGTGTTCATAGCTAGTAGCATGGAATCAGGACATAACCAAACTGTTGCTGAGATAATGGATGTTTAAACTTCCATGGAGCAAAGAGGCATTGCTGAAACTCACTCATATGCTTGCAGTGTAAAAAAAAGTGGGGTGAATGTGATTCATACCCGAATACCCCAACCAAGGAGCAACTTCCAAGCAGCTGAGAAGTGAACCATCACTGAGCCAGTTACAGGACATCGTCCGCATCCTCACGGCTAAAATCAAAGAGAGCGCAGATGACATCATGGATTGGTGAAAAAGAACATTATCAGCATCGCTAACCTGAAGAAAGAGATTGATTTCAATGCTGAGGAAGTATAAACTCTGAAGCAGCAGAACGCAACATTGAAAATTCAGGTTGCAAAGCAGGAGAGGAAACTCCCCGAAATGGAGTCAAAGGTAAACGAGAATGACCGGTATGGTCGGAGATGGAATCTTCTAATTTATGGAATAGCAGAAAAATCTGACGAGAAACATCAAAGCAAGAGTGAAGGACATTTGCAGGGCAATAGTCCCGGAGGAGGAGCGAAATGTTGTTGCAGGTTCTCTGGATGTAGTGCAGCGTCTGGGTAGGCTGAGAGATGGGGACAACAACCAGCCACCACGACCAGTGAACATGAGCTTCATCTCCAGGACAGCGAGGGATATGACATGGAAAATGACTATTTAAAGAACAACAACCGGAGGTTCAAGGAGGATCTGACAGCATTTGACAAATAAGCTCTGAATCGTCTGTGGCCGATGATTGAGAGAGCAAGGAAGAGGGGAAAAGTGCATAGTTTGCAGGACTGAGTTTGATTTGCATCTGATAAAACTTTATATTTCTTGAGGAAAGAGCCTTGTTTGTGTGAGTCAAGCTTTCTTTTAGATATATTTTATTTATGGCAGGGAAATTCACACTGACACTTAATGTTAGCTTGAAGGCTATTCGTTTTACTAATCTATGGCACAATGTTATTTGCAATTGTATAAAACTATATATATATATATATATATATATATATATATATATATAATTTAGGTCAACAATATCTATAATATATATATAATTTAGGTCAACCACTTGCAAAGGACTGTTTTTATTTGTAACTAGTAAAAACTTTATTTTTGTGAGAACCCGCTTCATGTGAACGTATACAAGTTTAATATTATTCATATAGTCACTGTGATAGTAAATGTCAATTTCTGTTTTTTCTATTAATGCCAGGGGAATCCGTAATATTTTGAAAAGGAAATCTTTATTTTTGTATTGTAAGGGTAAGAGTGCCTACTTTTATTTCATTCAAGAAACTCATGCCTGTTCCACAGATACTGCTTTTTGAAGTGTCAATGGGGGAATGATATTTGGTTTTCATTTGGTACTAATCGCTCAGCAGGTGTCGCTATTTTAAAAGGCAACTTTAAGGGTCATGTATTGAGTCATGAAGCAGATAATACAGGGAGATGGATTATACTATTGGTAGATGTCAACCATGTTCAATTCATTGTTGTAAATACTTATGCTTCCAATAGCAAGTCAAGTAACTGTATTTTATTTAGAGACATTAAGAGGAAAATAAGTCAAATGATGTCTACATTTCCATTGGCCAAAGTAATATGGGGTGGAGATGTTAACACAGTATTATTACATGATAATCTAGATAGATGGCCTCCTAAGGATAGCAATTATGTTTGTGAGATAAGGAATATATGTCTAAGGTTAGGTGTTCTAGATATTTGGAGACGTAAGAACCCAGAAACGATTATGTTTACATGGAGTACCAAAAATGTATCTATACAATCCCATATTGATTTCTGGCTGATATCTGAAGATATGGCTGACAAGGTTGATACAGTCTCGATTGAACCATCAATTGAACCATCAATTTTAACAGACCACAAAGGGATCTCAATAAAGATAAATATGCATGGTTTGTCAACAAAAAAAGTTAGTTAAGGTTACTGGAAAATTAATGACTTTACTAGAGAATTAAGTATTTAAGAAGGAAGTAGCAGGAATTATTGATAAATACTGGAATTGTGCCTGTGTTATAAATACGTTAGGAAGTTACTGGGAGCTAATGACATTTGATATAAGGCTTTTGGCTATTTTAATGGGGAAAGAAATTGCTCATGCCAAGAGAGAAAGAATATGACATCATAAAGGGAATAATGGATTATACTAAAAAACCTGAACTAACTAATCAGGAATTACTGGAGCTATCATCATTGCAAATGCAGTTAGGCTGTATCTACGAGGAAAAGGCCCGGGGAGCGTTTGTAAGATCAAGAAGAAAATGGATGGAAGAGGGAGAGAAAAATACAAAATATTTCTTTAATTGAAAAAGGGCAGGCGAAAAGACTTTCATATGTAAATTAATGATTAATAATACTCCCAATGAAAATCCAAAAGAAATGTCTCAGCATGTTGCCCAGTTTTATCAGAATCTGTATACATCAGCCCAGCCAACTTCCAATATGGATCTTTTCTTAGACAATGTAGCAAACATTGCTAAGAAGATAATGATTTCAGGGATTGTTGTGATGATGAGTTATCTGAAATTGAGATAAAAGACTGCATTAAAAGCCTTAAGGACAATAGGTCACCTGGAAATGATAGTTTAATACGTTTTCATAAAGTTTTTTAAAGCATTCAATGATAAATTGATTCCTTTCATTCTTGCTATGTTCCAAGAATCAATAGAAAATGGGGAGTTACAGGCTTCCTTAAAGCAAGGTGTAATTACTTTGATTCCCAAACCTAATAGGGACAGTCTTTATATAGACAACTGGACACCCATTAGCCTGTTGAATAATGATGGGAAATGATTTGCCCTGGATAGAGGTTGAAACAAGGCTTGCATCATATAATTGATGAAGAACAATCTGGTTTTATGCATGGTCGACACATTAGTAATAACATCAGGTTGATCTTAGACTATAATGACCTCCTCCTTGATGATAGCTTTCTTATGCTTGTTGATTTTTATTAAGCTTTTGACACTGTAGAATGTGAGTTTATGTTCAAAGCAATACGTTATTTGGGGTTTGGGGACTTTTTTTTAAAGCAGTCCAAACTTTATATAGTGGTTGTACTAGCTCTGTAAAATTAGCTCACGGGACATCCCAAAGATTTGATAATGGCCGTGGAATTAGGCAGGGCTGCCCAATTAGTCCATTTTTATTTTTATTGGTTACTCAAATTATGGCTCTTCATATCAAGAAAGGGAATTTTCAAGGTGTTTCAGCTCTTGGCAATGTTGATGTGTGCAGAGGGTCCCTGGTTCGCGCCCGAGGTCGGGGCGAGGGGACGGGCCGTAAAGTTACATTGGCTTATATATTACTTATATAATACTTATTTTCCACCATAATTTGCAAATAAATTCATTAAAAATCCTACAATGTGATTTTCTGGATTTTTTTCCCTCATTTTGTCTGTCATAGGTTAAGTTTTTTGTCCCACTGTACATATGAGATGAGTAATGTAGGGTATGAGAACATTATATAAAGTGGCATTGTTTAAAGTGGCTAGTGATACATTTAATTACATCAAGATGGCAAGATGCAGTAGATGGTATAGCATACATTATATACATATGAGATGAGTAATGTAGGGTATGTAAACATTATATATAAAGTGGCTAGTGATAAGTTGATTACATCCATTTTTCCATTATTAACGTGGCTGGAGTTGAGTCAGTATGTTGGCAGCAGCCACTCAATGTTAGTGATGGCTGTTTAACAGTCTGATGGCCTTGAGATAGAAGCTGTTTTTCAGTCTCTCGGTCCCTGCTTTGATGCACCTGTATTGACCTCGCCTTCTGGATGATAGCGGGGTGAACAGGCAGTGGCTCGGGTGGTTGTTGTCCTTGATGATCTTTCTGGCCTTCCTGTGACATCAGGTGGTGTAGGTGTCCTGGAGGGCAGGTAGTTTGCCCCCGGTGATGCGTTGTGCAGACCTCACTACCCTCTGGAGAGCCTTCCGGTTATGGGCGGAGCAGATGCCGTACTAGGCGGTGATACATCCCGACAGGATGCTCTCGATTGTGCATCTGTAAAAGTTTGTGAGTGTTTTTGGTGACAAGCCGAATTTCTTCAGCCTTCTGAGGTTGAAGAGGCGCTGCTGCGCCTTCTTCACCACGCTGTCTGTGTGGGTGGACCATTTCAATTTGTCCGTGATGTGTACGCTGAGGAACTTAAAACTCTCCCCCCTCTCCACTACTGTCCCGTCAATGTAGATAGGAGGCTGCTCCCTCTGCTGTTTCCTGAAGTCCACGATCATCTCCTTTGTTTTCTTGACATTGAGTGTGAGGTTATTTTCCTGACACCACACTCCGAGGGCCCTCTGCTCCTCCCTGTAGGCCGTCTCGTCGTTGTTGGTAATCAAGCCTACCACTGTAGTGTCGTCTGCAAACTTGATGATTGAGTTGGAGGCGTGCATGGCCACGCAGTAGTGGGTGAACAGGGAGTACAGGAGAGGTCTCAGAACGCACCCTTGTGGGGCCCCAGTGTTGAGGATCAGCGGAGTGGAGATGTTGTTACCTACCCTCACCACCTGGGAGCGACCCGTCAGGAAGTCCAGGACCCAGTTGCACAGGGCGGGGTCGAGACCCAGGGTCTCGAGCTTAATGACGAGTTTGGAGGGTACTATGGTGTTAAACGCTGAGCTGTAATCAATGAACAGCATTCTTACATAGGTATTCCTCTTGTCCAGATGGGTTAGGGCAATGTGCAGTGTGATGGCGATTGCGTCGTCTGTGGAGACTGCACTGCCTACAGAAAGTTATGCTATACTGCCTACAGGAAGTTATGCTACACTGCCTACAGGAAGTTATGCTATACTGCCTACAGGAAGTTATGCTATACTGCCTACAGGAAGTTATGCTATACTGCCTAAAGGAAGTTATGCTATACTGCCTACAGGAAGTTATGCTACACTGCTCACAGGAAGTTATGCTACACTGCCTACAGAAAGTTATGCTATACTGCCTACAGGAAGTTATGCTACACTGCTCACAGGAAGTTATGCTACACTGCCTACGGGAAGTTATGCTATACTGCCTACGGGAAGTTATGCTACACTGCTCACAGGAAGTTATGCTACACTGCCTACAGGAAGTTATGCTACACTGCCTACAGGAAGTTATGCTACACTGCTCACAGGAAGTTATGCTACACTGCCTACAGGAAGTTATGCTACACTGCCTACAGGAAGTTATGCTACACTGCCCACAGGAAGTTATGCTACACTGCCTACAGGAAGTTATGCTATCTTCATTCCTACAGCCTTCATCACCGCCCCCGGAGTCTCTTCACTGTCTGATCTTCAGCCCCATGTTCACAGGAGAGCCCACCTGCACTCAGCTGGTCAGGTGTCTTAACAGGAAAAGGATATGACATCACACAGGGAGAAAGGCAGGAGCAGTGGTGCCCTGTATGTCCAAGGTTTCTCTGGGCCAGATTACTGTAAAATAACTTTGTGACCACTGCTGAGGTAAAAAAAGGCCATAAAAATTTGCTTGATTGATTGTATAAATAGAAGTCCTACTACCAGTCAGATAGGAAGTAGCAGTGAAGTCCTATTACCAGTCAGATAGAAAGTAGCAGTGAAGTCCTATTACCAGTCAGGTAGGAAGTAGCAGTGAAGTCCTATTACCAGTCAGGTAGGAAGTAGCAGTGAAGTCCTATTACCAGTCAGGTAGGAAGTAGCAGTGAAGCCCTATTACCAGTCAGATAGGAAGTAGCAGTGAAGTCATATTACCTGTCAGATAGGAAGTAGCAGTGAAGTCCCATTACCTGTCAGATAGGAAGTAGCAGTGAAGTCCTATTACCAGTCAGATAGGAGGTAGCAGTGAAGTCCTATTACCAGTCAGATAGGAAGTAGCAGTGAAGTCCTACTACCTGTCAGATAGGAAGTAGCAGTGAAGTCCTACTACCAGTCAGATAGGAGGTAGCAGTGAAGTCCTATTACCAGTCAGATAGGAAGTAGGAGTGTCAACACTGCCAAGTGGCTGGGATGTCCTCCACTGAGTCCACAGTCCTCTCCACCATAAACACCATCTGTTGTCTGCACACCTCTGACCAGACCAAATCAAATGTTATTAGTCTCATACACATATTTCTCTGATGTCATCCCTGTTGTATCAAAACAGTGCTGTAATATCTAACAATACAAAACAATACATGCAAATCCCCACAATTTATTTCAAGGAAGAAGAAATATAGAAATAGTAGAACAAGCAATGTCAGAGTCCGGAATATAAATATATATACAGTTAGTTTACAATGTATATGATGGTGTGTATAGACATTATGGACTGTATATGAATAGAAAAGGTGTGTACAGCAGTAATTATACAGGATGAGCCTGGACTAGAATACAGGGTGGAGTACTGGGTGGTAGACGGCAGTGTAACAGTGACTAAAGTTCAGGGCAGGGTACTGGGCGGAGGCCGGCTAGAGGTGACTATTTAACAGTCTGATGATCTGGAGATAGACCACACCCACACAATAAGTATTGTGGTGGCAGCATCATGTTATGGGTATGCTTGTCACCGGCAGGGACTGGGGAGTTTGTCAGGATCAAAAGAAATATGAAAGGAGCAAAGCCCAGGTAAAAAGTTAAAACCCACCTCAGTCTTCTGAAACCCTGCCACATTGTTTAATTTTTCTGAAGGACAATTACACAGATGTTTACACTGCTGCCACCACCAGGCCTGGAGGGCTGGGATAGGGTTTTATGTTTCTGCAATTACACAATTTTTTATGCAAAAAACACACCAGAATGGCGAGACTTGTTGAGTGTTCCTAAGTGGTCTGATCTCAGTCCTGACTTAAATGTACTGAAAAAACCCATCTGGTTTAAATATCGCTGTCCACCAATGAGCAGTTTTAACAAAAACTATGGATGTATTTTGCACAAAGTTGGTGGAATCTTAATGAAACTGTAATGGCTTCCACCAAGTATTAACTTGGACGGGGGACGGACTTATCCAATTATGATGTAAACAAAAAAATTGTTCAACATTTTCTATTAAATCTAATTTAATCCCTTTATAGATTTAATTTTAAGGAGCAAAACGTGTCAAAAAGTTAAAAGGCGTGTAGATGTTCTATAGGCACTGTTCAGCCTTAACTGTGGAGTGACCCCATGAAATGGGACATCAGCCAACTCAGTGACAACCACAGAACACTGTTCAGCTTTAACTATGGAGTGACCCCATGAAATGGGACATCAGCCAACTCAGTGACAACCACAGAACACTGTTCAGCTTTAACTATGGAGTGACCCCATGAAAAGGGACATCAGCCAACTCAGTGACAACCACAGAACACTGTTCAGCTTTAACTATGGAGTGACCCCATGAAATGGGACATCAGCCAACTCAGTGACAACCACAGAACACTGTTCAGCTTTAACTATGGAGTGACCCCATGAAAATGGGCATCAGCCAACTCAGTGACAACCACAGAACACTGTTCAGCCTTAACTATGGAGTGACCCCATGAAATGGGACATCAGCCAACTCAGTGACAACCACACAACACTACTATGTATAGTTTACACAAATATTAGCGTCTTAGCTTTTATTGCAGGACTTTGACTGTGGTACATCACCTCCATAGTCAACCTATTGTGAGAATTGAACATTCATTGGACTGTACAGACTTACTAGCTGTGTTAAGATGGAGCAGCTAGCTAACTGGCTACTGATCAACCTATTGTGTGTATTGAACATTCATATTGGACAGCCTTACCTATAGAGTAGCACCACCACCCATCAGACCATTCTCTTCTTGACGTCAAAGCTGCAGGGTATTGTATCTGTAGGTGTTTATGATTAATAATCCTATTTATTTAAAGCCACCCTAAGATGTCACCATAGTATTCCTTTAAAGCCCCTCTGTTAGATATAAATCTTCAGTGGGAAACCAACTGACATGGAAACAATGGAGCAAATGTATCACTACTCAGACATTCCAAATATCACTTGATTATCAGAGGGGTATTATGACATCAGATAGAACTACTCAGACATTCCAAATATCACTTGATTATCAGAGGTGTATTATGACATCATATAGAACTACTCAGACATTCCAAATCAGGCTTCATCCATATCATGAAGGTGGATATTGATCCAACCATTTCAAGAGTAATGACCAGGCTGACGGAAACAGGATATGCCTTTACAATTGTATTAATGCAGACAGACGATTTGTTAGTTCGTTTGACATGGTGGGGTCTTTTTGTGTCAGTAAAAATGTATAAACGAGAAATGGAGGTGGAAACTCCTTTATGTGCAAATATTTATATAATAACCATCACATCTTAGTTAACTTGGAGTCACGTGATGATATGTTGTGTGGTCCTCCCTCTACGACTTGGGAACCCATGCAGTTTATAAGGCTACAGATGAAATAAGTTATGAACTTCACAGGGTGGTGAAACTGCATGTGATGAGCTTGATGCTCCTTTCCAATACATTTGGATGGTCTTATTCTGGTGACATGATGATTGATGCTTGGTTGCCATTTGATAAAATAAAGTAATATGTGCTCTTATCCACAATAATCTCATCACGTAGGTAGCCTACCCCACTGTATCTGTGAGCTGTTGGCTACAGTGCATGTGCCAAGAACACATTTTCTATATAATGTTAAAAAAATAAACCATAGTAGATTTTAACATGTAATGGAAATCCATTTAACTTCTATTTTTCATTCGGTACATGGGAATTTAACAGCAAAAGTTTATTTTGGCAGTTACAGTCTTGTCCCATGGCTTCATCTCACGTACAGACTCGGTAGAGGCGAAGGTCGAGAGCCCGAAACACGACCCAGCCAAGCCGCACTGCTTCTTGACACAATGCACGCTAATCCCGGAAGCCAGCCCACTGGTCAGTTCAGCATCTAGTTTCTATTTACATGTCTTTCAGTCGTCAACTAAAGTTAATTCAACATGAAAATACCTTATGTTGATGGATTTTCACTAATCCAATCCGTTTTTTACATTGATCTAACATCACATGGATTTGTTTTGTTGAAATGACGTGGAAACAACGTTTATTCAACCAGTGGGAGGCTTGTAAATGACCCCAGGAAAGTGGAACGAGGAACTCTTCATTGAGACAATGATGAAACAGCAATCCGTGGGAGAGTTGTGGTGGATATTATAAAATAAGGATCTGCTGGAGTCCAAGTCAAACCAAGATTCTTTATTTCTGAGCTCAAAGAGAATAACAGTTACACAGCGCAGTGTAGACAGTCTGAATTCCTGAAGCATTGGGTGATGGGCACATATCTTTATAGTTTCCTGTTCCTGGGAGGGACTTAATTCATACAAGGGCACAGGTGCAGCTGGTTTGCAACACTGGATGATACTCCCAGGAACAGGAGATTATAATAGGACAGTTTCACAAGGTTAGTCACATACTCAGTTATGTGGACACATACAATTACCATTTTCCATTACAGAGTCTGTGAACATTTTCATTTCATTAAATCATCAGTGGGCCAACAATGCAAATGTAAACAACGGAACAAATGCATCACATCCAAATATCACTTGATTATCTGTAGTGCTGGAGGAATGACACCCAGATAAACACACACAGTTTAAAAAAAATGACAATTGAAACACACGGAATCTGATTTAATTTATTAATTAATTAATCATTAATAACTAATTAATTAATTAAATTTTTCTTAATAAAAACATATGTTTGAGTATACTTTGTACAATTAAATTTCATATGGTATAAACAAGTAAACACATTCTCAGTCAACATTATAAGACCATGACAAATTGTCAGTTAATGTGATGTGAAATAGCAATATACACACAAGGAGAAGTAATTATTCTCTCCTGTGTGGATTCGCACATGATGGTTAAGTGACTGTGATGAGTCATACGTCTTCCCACAGTTTGAGCATTTGTAAGGCTTTTCCCCTGTGTGCAGTCCCCTGTGTTCTTTCAAACTTCCTAACTGGGTAAAACTCTTTCCACACTGGGAGCAGTGTTAAGGCTTCTCCCCTGTGTGAATTCTCTCATGTTTTTTCAGGGAGCTTTTACAGCTAAAACTCTTTTCACACTGGGGGCAGTGGTAAGGCTTCTCCCCTGTGTGTATTCTCCCGTGTGTTTTCAGGTTACGTAGGGTGGTAAAACTCTTTCCACACTGGGAGCAGTGGTAAGGCTTCTCCCCCGTGTGTATTCTCTCGTGTTCTTTCAGCCAGCATAATCGGCTACAACCCTTCCCACACTGGGAGCAGTGGTAAGGCTTCTCCCCTGTGTGTATTCTCTCATGTCGTTCCAGGTCCCCTGACTGATTAAAACCCTTTCCACACTGGGAGCAGTGGTAAGGCTTCTCCCCTGTGTGTATTCTCTCATGTCTTGTTAGGTTTCTTAAGTGGTTAAAACTATTTCCACACTGGGAGCAATGGTAAGGCTTCTCCCCTGTGTGTATACTCTCGTGTTGTTTCAGCTCGCACAATCGGGTACAACCCTTTCCACACTGGGAGCAGTGGTAAGGCTTCTCCCCTGTGTGTATTCTCCCGTGTGTTTTCAGGTTACGTAAGGTGGTAAAACTCTTTCCACACTGGGAGCAGTGGTGTCTTCTTGCTGGTTTGGACGTCCCTGGCTCTGGTTCCTCTGAGTCTGGTCTTTCTCCTGCCAAAGACAGTGTGGTTTTTAAAAATAGAGACCCGAATGAAACCTCCACATGATAAATCAACCTTGCTATGAGGGCAAATCCTAATCAGATCCCTCAATACCTGAGGCCAGTTTTAACAATCGTAGTGTGATTTTAAAATAAATGTAGAGCATCCTGGTAATTACTGATATGTTTACATTACTTATTTTACAAGTCAGAACACAAAAAACTAAACAGTTCTAGGGCACTAGAACACAGACGTCGCTGGATTCCAATCGAGCAGGTGGTTCTAAATATATAACTTTCATAGCTGTATGATACAGAATGCGACCTACACACTTCCTTAAACATAAAATAAGTAAAGAAGTAATTTTGTGTGGAAGTCTAAAACTTGTTTTTACGTCGAAGACACAAAGCACATCAGTAAAATCTCCCCGTTGTTGAAAGGGTTCGACACATGCGGTTTAAATGGACCAATTTGTTATTTAGACCTTCACAGATTTTCAACATTTTGACTATTGCTGATGTCATATTTTGGGTAAAGTAAAAAAATAAAGTGAAATATTTGGGTAGATGTTCCTAAAACTGAGAGTAACTACAATAAACAAAAATATAAACTCAACATGTAAAGTGTTGGATGTTTCATGAGCTGAAAAAAAAGATTGCAGAATTTTTTACATCCCTGTTAGTTAACATTTATTCTTTGCCAAGATAATCCATCCACCTGACAGGTGTGGCATATCAAGAAGCTGATTGAACAGCATGATCATTACACAGGTGCACCTAGTGCTGGGGACAATAAAAGGCCATTAAAATGTTCAGTTTTGTCACACAACACAATGCCACAGATGTCTCAAGTTTTGAGGGAGCGTGCAATTGCCTTGCTGACTGCAGGAATATCCACTGGAGCTGTTATCAGATAATTGAATGTTAAAATCTCTACCAGAAGCCGCCTCCAACGTCATTTTAGAAAATTTGGCAGTACATCCAACTGGCCTCACAACCACAGACCACATATAACGACGCCAGCCCAGGACCTCCACATTGTCTGAGACCAGCCACCCGAGTTGTATTTCTCTTTGTAATGAAGCCCTTTTGTGGGGAAAAACAAATTCTGATTGGCTGGGCCTGGCTCCGCAATGGGTGGGCGTATGCCCTCCAGGGCCCACCAATGGCTGCGCCCCTGCCCAGTCATGTGAAGTCCAAAGATTAGGGCCTAATTTATTTATTTACAATGACTGACTTATATGAACTGTAAATCGTTGAAATTGTTGTTTATATTTTGGTTCAGCACACACACACAGTGCATTCGTTAAGTATTCAGACCCCTTGTCCTTTTCCAAATGTTGTTACTTTTCAGGATTATTCTAAAATTGATTAAATTGTTTTTTCCCCCTTGTCAATCTAAACTCAGCAAAAAAAGAAACGTCCTCTCACTGTCAACTGTGTTTATTTTCAGCAAACTTAACAAGATAACAAGATTCAACAACATACATAAACTGAACAAGTTCCACACACATGTGACTAACAGAAATGGAATTATGTGTCCTTGAACAAAGGGGGGGGGGGGGGGGGGGGGTCCAAATCAACAGTCAGTATCTGGTGTGGCCACCAGCTGCATTAAGTACTGCAGTGCATCTCCTCCTCATGGACTACACCAGATTTGCCAGTTTTTGCTATGAGATGTTACCCCACTCTTCCACCAAGGCACCTGCAAGTTCCCAGACATTTCTGGGGGGAATGGCCCTAGCCCTAGCCCTCACGCTCCGATCAAACAGGCCCCAGACGTGCTCAATGGGATTGAGATCCGGGCTCTTCGCTGGCCATGGCAGAACACTAACATTCCTGTCTTGCAGGAAATCATGCACAGAACGAGCAGAATGGCTGGTGGCATTATCATGCTGGAGGGTCATGTCAAGATGAGCCTGCAGGAAGGGTACCACATCAGGGAGGAGGATGTCTTCTCTGTAATGCACAGCGTTGAGTTTGCCTTCAATGACAACAAGCTCAGTAAGATGATTCTGGGACACACCGCCCCAGACCATGACGGCCCCTCCACCTCCAAATCGATTCCGCTCCAGAGTACAGGCCTTGGTGTAAGACTCATTCCTTCGACGATAAACGCGAATCCGACCATCACCCCTGGAGACAAAACCACGACTTGTCAGTGAAGAGCACTTTTTGCCGGTCTTGTCTGGTCCAGTGACGGTGGGTTTGTGCCCAGAGGCGACGTTGTTGCCGGTGATGTCTGGTGAGGACCTGCCTTTCAACAGGCCTACAAGCCCCCAGTCCAGCCTCTCTCAGCCTATTGTGGACAGTCTGAGCACCGATGGAGGGATTGTGCGTTCCTGGTGTAACTTGGGCAGTTGTTGTTGCCATCCTGTAGGTACCTGTAGGTGTGATGTTCGGATGTACCAATCCTGTGCAGGTGTTGTTACAAGTGGTCTGCCACTGCGAGGACGATAAGCTGTCCGTCCTGTTTCCCTGTAGCGCTGTCTTAGGCGTGTCACAGTACGGATATTGCAATTTATTGCCCTGGACACATCTGCAGTCCTCATGCCTCCTTGCAGCATGCCTAAGGCACGTTCACGGAGATGAGCAGGGACCCTGGGCATCTTTCTTTTTGTGTTTTTCCAGAGTCAGTAGAAAGGCCTCTTTCGAGTCCTAAGTTTTCATAACTGTGACCTTAATTGCCTACCGTCTGTAAGCTGTTTGTGTCTTAACGACCGTTCCACAGGTGCATGTTCATTAATTGTTCATGGTTCATTGAACAAGCATGGGAAACAGTGTTTAAACCCTTTACAATGAAGATCTGTGACGTTATTTGGATTTTTATGAATAATCTTTGTAAAACAGGGTCCTGAAAAAGATACGTACATCTTTTTGCTGAGTTGATTTGTATATGTTTTATGGGTTGAAAAGTGTTTTTTTCTCAGACATAAATGAACAACTCCAGGTGAAAAACAAAGGCCATAGCTGTAATAAAATAACAAATTAACTGGCAAAGCAGTAGAGCGAAGCCCGCATCCAGTAACGTCACGAGTCACGTTTTTGCAGCTGATTCAGTACAGCACTACAGGGAGAGGGAGAGGGCAAACTCCACTGGACTAGTTTCATAGTATGGAATCATTTAGGAGTTTCTGGATTTTGGGTAAACTTCTCCTTTAAAGCATCAGACTCCATAGTAATTAATCATTAGATGCTACAGTCCTCCTTTAAGACTCCATCATGTTTCATCATTAGATGCTACAGTCCTCCTTTATGACTCCATAATGTTTATCATTAGATGCTACAGTCCTCTAAGACTCCACAATGTTTCATCATTAGATGCTACAGTCCTCCTTTAAGACTCCATAATGTTTCATCATTAGATGCTACAGTCCTCCTTTAAGACGCCATCATGTTTAGAATGTGTCTGGAAGCGCTACTCTATCTATTCTACTCTCATCCTTTTGGTTTTAATAATATTTAATAATAATAATAATGTTATAATAGGTAATAACTAACTTTAATAACTAGGGTTAATACCTGCCTGGCGCCCCAACAAAATCTTTATCTTTACCCCCCTCTAACAATACCGCTACAGAATTAGCATAGTAGGCCATGTAATTTAAGGTAATCTGAAATATTTAGGACTAACTAACTATTCCTTGCCACCCATTCTGAAACTCACTGCAGCTCTTTGTTAAGTGTTGCTGTCATTTCAGTTGCCGTGGTAGCTGACGTGTACAGTGTTGAGTCATCCGCATACATAGACACACTGGCTTTACTCAAATGTCATTGGCATGTTGTTGGTAAAGATTAAAGATTGAAACAAGCAGGTGCCAAACAGCTGCCCTGGGGAATTCCTGATTCTACCTTGATTTTGTTGTACAGGCTTCCATTAAAGAACACTCTCTGTGTTCTGTTTGACAGGTGGCTCTGGGGCGGCAGGTAGCCTAGTGGTTAGAGCGTTAGGCCAGTAACTAAAAGGTTGCTGGATCGAATCCCCGAGCTGACAAGGTAAAACTCTGTTGTTCTGTCCCTGAACAAGGCAGTTAACCCACTGTTCCTAGGCCGTCATTGAAAATAAGAATTTGCTCTTAACTGACTTTCCTAGTTAAATAAAGGTAAAATAGAAATCAAACACCGGTGACATGTCATTGTTGATTTTTTTTAACCAAAATTGAATTGAAGGTGCTCCAAAGATTTTTACAATCATTCTTCATGTCATTTATCTTTGTTTCTATTATATTAGGCCCAGCCTTTGGAACTGTGGATTTCCTAGACATGGCTACTATATTGTGATCACTACTACTGATGGATCTGGAAACTGCTTTAAAACACATTTCTGCAGCATTAGTAAAGATATGATCAAAACATGTTGATGATTACATTTCTGTACTGTTTGTAACTACCCTGGTAGGTTGACTGATAACCTGAACCAGGTTGTAGGCACTGGTAACAGTTTGAAGCTTTCTCTTGAGTGGGCAGCCTGATCACAGCTTTCCTCCAGTATTAGTTAATTAATTACCAGTGTCTTGTGTTTAGTTTTCCTGTTCTACAGTCTTGTAAAGATAGGGGGGTTGACTGGGACAGACAATGTAACATCCATAATATTTTGAGAAAATGTTTTTGAAAAACGAGCACCTTACATTGGATCATCTTAGAACTTTCTCTCTAAAGCTAACTTTCATCAAGGTTTAATATGGTCTATTGGTTTCTCTCTTTTAATTGGCAGAATCCTTTTTCAGTGTTATGATATTCATAACATCCATTTCCACCAGTCCATCTTCCTGTCAACTAACAGAACTCTGCTGGTTGTCCTGGTAACAGATACCAGTGAGCAGATCTATTGTATTTGTTCAAACTAAACTACAGCACTTACTTTGATGTGTCAAATCTGATCCTTTCTTCTCTCCTCCTCCTCTCACAGTTCCACTCAGCCCCGTTGTTTTCCTGCAGTCCACCAGCAGCACAGACAACCTCTTCATACCCAGCAGTAAGGTGCTACCGGGAGAGGCACGAAACGGGGACTCCAGGAGGGAGGAAGGGCTAGCGTTGTCCTGGTAACCATAAAGAGGGGACACAGACACATCATTATGGATGCTGATGTCACTGTTGTTATGAAGTGCTTTACAGAAACCCAGCCCAGACCCAGATAGAGCAAGCTGTATGCTAGACCAGACCAAGCTGTACCATCTGGTGTTCTGATCTGGAGAGACTCTTCTCTGACTCCTCAGCATCAGGATGTTGTTGATGCTCCCCAGAGGATCCACGATAGTCATGTCTCTCTCCTGTGTGAATGAGAACATCAAACAGAACTTCAATTACAATCACAGGGTCTTACAAGAGGCATGAACATGTCTAAAAAGGGCCTAAAATGGCCACTTTCATCTTGATTTTATAAAATAATGTTTGTGTTGCAAATGTGAAAGGGTAGTTTCACGAAATGGGTGCCTTTTGTGTCCCTTTGATATTTCATGTACAAAATATGCAACAATATTGAATTTGAAAAGCCTGCTATATTAGATGAGGTGCACTTTAATGTCGACCACATGGAGAATTCGATTAATCTCATTTAAAAGTCCCAAAAATATATGTACCAACAGCAGATGGCCCCTGAAACAATTCCTACAGTAATGAACAACATATTCAAGTGTAGAACTTCAGTAGAATGCCCCTTTAAAACCCACACATAAGTTAAACAACAGTTTGTGCCCCTGTTTAAGACAGTACTCACTGGTGTTAATCTGATATTCTGTCTCCTCCTCTTTCACTCCCAAAACGTCTTCCTCCTTCACCTTTATTGAGATAGAAACTTTTAGAGAGGAAGAGGATGCTATCTCTTCTTTCACTGTAACAGCCTCCTCTTCTTTCACTATAACAGCCTCCTCTTCTTTCACTGTAACAGCCTCCTCTTCTTTCACTGTAACACCATCATCTTCCACGACATTGTTCAGTCCCAGAGCTTCTTTCTCCATACAGCAGACCCCCTCTTCTTTAGCAGGGGATAAGTAGTTTAGTGAGCTCATGGTCGGGGATGTTAGCTAGTTAGTTAGCATTAGCGACTAGCCTTATGCTAGGCTCAGTATCAATCTTAAACAAGTTTGCAAATTGAACAAGCAAATTAGGCAAAAGGTCATCAGTTGATAAATCAACAGAAATGTGTTTAAAACACTGAGATTAGCTAATGTACACAAACACGGTGTAACGCGTCAATCTATCGGTTTTATGTTGGCTAGCAAGCTACCGAGGCGGTTGAAAGAGTAGCCGTGTTGTTGTTCCTGAAGAAGCGTCCGGTCCAGTAAATTATACGTCACGCAAGAAGCATCACCTGAAAGATGCAAATCGCCATCTGCTGGCTGGAGTAGGTAACGCAGTTTGGAAACAATAGTTACTACACTTTTGTATTGGAAAGAACATCATAATAATTTATCAATAAGCTGATATATTTTCTCTTACGTCTTACAAATAATACGTTCCTGTACACAGACGTAGAAGCTTAATATGAATATGTAGATGATGAATAAATACATCTATGAATAGGTAGTGTTTTAATACAGATTTGCTCTGTTTATACAAATCATACTGTAAACAATAGAGCAAATGCATCACATGCAAATAGCACTTGATTATCTGTAGTGCTATACACTGGGTAGACAAAACATTAAGAACACCTGCTCCTTCTATGACACAGACTGACCAGGTGAATCCAGGCTAAAGCTATGATCCCTTATTAATGTCACTAGTTAAATCCACTTCAATCAGTGTAGATGAAGGGGGGAGTCAGGTTAAATAAGGAATTTTAAGCCTTGAGACATGAGACATGGATTGTGCATGTGTGCCATTCAGAGGGTGAATGAGGAAGACAACATATTTAAGTGTCTTTGAACGGGGTATGGTAGTAGGTGCCAGGCTCATCGGGTTGTGTCAATAACTGCAAAGTTGCTGGGTTTTTACAGCTCAACAGTTTCCCAAGAAAGGCCCACCATCCAAACAGTGGCGGTCAGTGCCTTTTAAGTTGAGGCAGGACGATTTGTTTATTCATGGCCTTAATTCTATTACAGCATATTAGATGACTGTCATTCATATTTCATTCAACCTGTTCAATGTAACAGCAATAGGTTTAGGCTACTACATGATACTAACATTTCCCCTATTCCTGGATTGATGACGCGTAAACACAGTTCACTTTCACAACTGCCACGTTGTATTTCCTCTCACATCAATTCGCTCACCTTTTCCCTTCGCTTGTGGACGTCAGCTGTAGGTGACCAGGAGAAAAAACCTTTCCAAACCAAACCATTTCATAACTGCTACACACAGCATCGTTGTCACCATATTAGCTAAAGTAACGTCATAGTCAACACAGCTAATATAAGTAACGCGTTAGTAAACCTGCTACAATCATGACAGAGCTCCTCTGTGGAGATTCTACATGTTTCATCATTAGATGCTAAAGTCCTCCAACTATGAGTGTCAATTTAAATCTTTACCACTTGCTCTGTAATAGGAGTAGTATGTTTCCTCGACTCACCTGTGCCCCCGCACATTGACGCTGTACCGGTACCTCCTGTATATAGCCTCCACATTGACGCTGTACCGGTAATACCTGTATATAGCCTCCACATTGACTCTTTACCGGTACCTCCTGTATATAGCCTCCACATTGACTCTGTACCGGTACCTCCTGTATATAGCCTCCACATTGACTCTGTACCGGTAATACTTGTATACAGCCTCCACATTGACTATGTACCGGTACCTCCTGTATATAGCCTCCACATTGACGCTGTACCGGTAATACTTGTATATAGCCTCCACATTGACGCTGTACCGGTACCTCCTGTATATAGCCTCCACATTGACTCTGTACCGGTACCTCCTGTATATAGCCTCCACATTGACGCTGTACCGGTAATACCTGTATATAGCCTCCACATTGACGCTGTACCGGTAATACTTGTATATAGCCTCCACATTGACTCTGTACCGGTATTAACTGTATATAGCCTCCACATTGACGCTGTACCGGTAATACTTGTATATAGCCTCCACATTGACTCTGTACCGGTATTAACTGTATATAGCCTCCACATTGACGCTGTACCGGTACCCCCTGTATACAGCCTCCATATTGACTCTGTACCGGTAATACCTGTATATAGCCTCCACATTGACTCTGTACCGGTAATACCTGTATATAGCCTCCACATTGACTCTGTACCGGTAATACCTGTATACAGCCTCGCTACTGTTATTTTACTGCTGCTCTTTAATATTAATTATTTGTATTTTTTATATAACACTTATTTTTCTTAAAATTGCATTGTTGGTTAAGGGCTTGTAAGTCAGCATTCCACTGTAAGGTCGACACTTAAAATTTGATTTGATTTGTATTTTGATTTCATTCATACATTTCTTACATGAATTTATTAATATAGAAAATATAAATATAGAAAATATAAATGTTTCGATTTTTTATATATATTGTTGACCATAATAAACTTTAAGGGTATATTAGTTCCAGGATCTCTGCTAGTGTTAAAGTTATGGGCAATTTAATACAGAGAAATTAGCATAGTAGGACATGTAACTTAAGGTTACCTAAGATAACCCCTGTTCTATGATATTATAAGCCTCATTAGGGGCGGAGTCTAGGGAGATCCAATCAAACAACGTCTGTCAAGTAACAGCTAATAGCAGACGACTCCACTTCCTATATAAGGGCCATAGTCACTCCCGTCTTTGCTTCTAAGTACGTTTGTCTTCCATGTGTGAAAGGTAACCTAGTCAACTACCATAGAGCTCATACCCTCTCCGATGCCAAGTCTAGACAGGATCATCCCTCAGAGGTCCCCACTCTACTCACCGTATGTGTAGTGATGTCCAGTCAGTAGAACCTCATGAAGGTACATCACCACAACAGCATTACAGATCTCTTGAACAGAGATGCCTTTGAACAATGCCTATGTTGTAGCCATACCTCTGGTGGATTGAGCCATCAAGCCCTCCGGAGGTGTCAGATCCTTGCTACTATAGAACCTCATGATGGTATTTTTTTATTTGTATTTATTTCACCTTTATTTAATCAGGTAGGCCAATTGAGAACAAGTTCTCATTTACAACTGTGACCTGGCCAAGATAAAGCAAAGCAGTGCGACAAAAACAACAACACAGAGTTACACATAAACAAATGTGCAGTCAATAGCACAATAGAACAATCTATGTACAGGGTGTGCAAATGTAGAAGAGTAGGGAGGTCATCTCAAGGACTCAAGGACTGGAATCATCTCAAGGACTTCATCAAACTGACACTAGTGGAAGTCGTCTCGAGAATTCCAGAAAAATCTGTTTGGTCCTACGCGATGTATATATTTCACTTATACACTAACTTCATCCGTGCCGAGGATGATGCCTGGATAAAAAAGGATTTTCCTCATTGGCTGGCTGTTCTGGAGCAGTCAGGACCTTCTGGCTGAAACTGAAGTGCTGTGTGTTATTAAAGCATGTACAGTTTAGGTCCTTCTTTGTTGAACAAAGACAACTGACATCACCAGACATCAGCTCACCAGAAGCCATGATGATGACCTGGTGTATTCTCATGGTGGAGGGCAACGCTTTTATGGGTCTTGGCATCATCTCCATCGCACGTTCAACATCGGCACTCTTCACACAGAACAGCTTCACTGACGTGTTTGTCTCATGGAGATCTTTGTAAAGCTCCTGTGCATCACTGACATCACGGCGCTTAGCCACCAACCTGTCTGCCGTTCTCTTCAACGTTCATGATGTGGACTTAGTGGTCAAGTTCCTCAGTGCTCCTTTCCTCTCCTTGCTTCTTTTGTATGTTGTTCTCCACTGTTTACGCTTCTGATGCTGGTCTGTCTCACTTAATAAATCAATTATCTTTCCTTTTTCCCCCTGAATCTACATTCCTTTTCCATCTCTCAAAGTACAGTTCCCTTTTTACTGGATCAGCATTGTGACGTGCTAGACACTGCCTTTGTCGTTCTGCTGCTGATGTGGGTGCCATCATTCCCTAGATGTTTTAATGGAATAACGTTAAATCAAAGATTCTTAGAATATATACATGTATACACTATAATCACTGAGTAATTTAGGATCCAGAGCAACTTAAAGGAACAACTGAAGAGTCTTGCCCAACTCTCCTACCACCAGGCTACCTGCCATAAAATATATTTTCTGTTCACATGGAACACGTTACAGCATGTTTTATAAGTGAATATAAACAATATATAATGTATAATATATTCAATTATTAATTTGTTTAGATGCAATATTCATAAATAAAGTAAATAACTCAACCCTGTCACAGGTTACAACCTGTTACATGTAGACTGAGGGACAGAGCTAAATTGTGTGATTTTAATCAATAATCAGGCATTTATTTGATAAAAATACTTTCTCAACAAAATAACACAAATTTATGTTTGTATTAAATTATGTGCACATTTTAATATTAATTTCCCAGGTAAAAATTAATTGAAACGCCTGGGGGACATAACACAATTCTTGGTGTCAGTTAAAAAAATATGATTTTGTAATAATAAAGTTTAAATTAATTCTATATTTATTTAAATTCATTTATACTGGACATTTCAATTTATAAACAAAATGAGTCAGTGGGACTGAAATATTACCAGAGCTCAAGAATGACCCAAATACTGTTAGAATAGAAATTGTTTTCTCTGTCTGTTATTTTTTCACATCTAAATGTGGCCATACAACTCCCTTAAAGTGACGGTAGCTAAATGTAACCACATGTAACATATGGATCTGCATTAGTATAGCATCACAAGTCCCAATGCAAAGTTACACCTCTCTTTTCTATTTTTAGAGTACATAAAACCGATCAGAATTCCAAAGAATGCCGAAGTCATGTCAGAAAGTTTTTTTTACAGGCTGTGAAGTAATATGGAGGACCCGGCTAGCCAGCCTATTCCCTACAATGTCAACTCTGACAGAAACATCTTCAAATAGATCACTTCAAATTAAACCAAATCGTGTGCACTCATGACTAGTGGTTTCAATAACATTTTCAGCCAACTTACAAGCAAATACTTTATGAATTGACGGTTACAGATAAGCTTGCAAGGTTGCTAGGCAACTAGCCTGCTAATGTTAGCCCTACCAGGCCTACCTACATCAGCACTGCATGAGTCAGCCAGTGGCTATCAACACCTAGCTAGCTCTAATTTACAGCTTTAATAGCAAATTGAGCCACATTAAAGTAAACCAAAGTTTTGTAAATACACAATGCCATCTAACCAGTTATCAAATCATGTTACATGCAGTTATCTTAGCCAGCCAGCTAACATTAGCTATTTTAACCTGCTAGCCTAGCCAGCTAACTAGCCTAGCTAGCCAACCACCACAGTAAGTATTAAGTAGCAAGCCAGAGCACAACATTGTTAAAACAACTCGAGACCAAGTAGCACAGGCAGGAGCCCACAGAACACAACTAAAACAAAACCAGTACATCAAAAGCAAAGAAAGCAGAGACTTACAGATTGACGGACCATCTGATGGTAAAACAGTGGCTGAATTACTGAAGGGAGAGGCAGGGAGAGAAGTGCTTCTGAGAGAGAGGTCGTTTCACCTGGCCAAGGGAGAGTCAGTGAGGCGGGTAATTAGGCTGACCAAATGTCCCGGACAGTCCCGCACAATCAAACAATCATGTCCTGCATTTTATCAACAAATTCAAACACCACTAATTTAGAAAAAAAGGTTGATTTGTCCCGTAAAACAGTCTGACATTCCCGACCTGTCTCTTGCAGTCACGTTGCTCTTATGAAAATAGATACTGTATATCATAAGGATGTGATAGCCTTAGCCTACTGGTGATGTTAATGTAGTCACGTTACTCTTATGAAAATAGATACTGTATATCATAAGGATATGATAGCCTTAGGCTACTGGGGATGTTAATCCTTAAGAGTCTATTGAAGCACTTTGCGTCAATCTAAGTAACATAGTAAAAAAAAAAATCCCCATCCAAATCCATCAGTTTAAGATAAAGACCTGTTTTGTTGCATGGGCTGCGTCTCAATCCATCACATCTGCAAATGTCGGCCTTCCGCCTGTGCGGTGGAAGGTGGTCGCTACAGCGGTTTTTGTCAGACCATAAGACATCCCAAATATCGGGTCTTCTCACGAAAAAATGTCTGTAGCATCCAAACCGTTTGAGCTACAAAATAAAATGGAAAAGGGGAGACTCACCAACATAATGGTGTTCTCTATGTTGCTCATCGGAACTGGTTTGAATGTAACCTATACACACACATGGAAGTACGGAGGTAGTTTTGTGCCCCCCAAAATAAGGGGTTAAATATATGTAAAACAATATATAAAATATTACCTAGATATAGGACACACACTTCAAAACCTTATTACTTTAAAAAATGTATATTTTTCCAGTTATCAACGTGTTTATCAATGCATTTCTATGGGCAATATTAGTAAAGCCCAAATTCAATATTTGATTTAATTATATATATATACAGTGGGGAGAACAAGTATTTGATACACTGCCGATTTTGCAGGTTTTCCTACTTACAAAGCATGTAGAGGTCTGTAATTTTTTATCATAGGTACACTTCAACTGTGAGAGACGGAATCTAAAACAAAAATCCAGAAAATCACATTGTATGATTTTTAAGTAATTAATTTGCATTTGTAGTGGCAGTGGTTGTAGTGCACTGCTGCCACCACCAGGCCTGGAGTCCATTTTGACTTTGTTGATAGCGAGCTGTGTTAGCTAGCTGTGCGGCTAAAGACGTAGCAGCTAGCTAACTGGCTACTGATCAACCTAGTGTGTATTGAACATTCATATTGGACTGTAGCAGCTAGCTAACTGGCTACTGATCAACCTATTGTGTGTATTGAACATTCATATTGGACTGTAGCAGCTAACTAACTGACTACTGATCAACCTATTGTGTGTATTGAACATTCATATTGGACTGTAGCAGCTAGCTAACTGGTTACTGATCAACCTATTGTGTGTATTGAACATTCATATTGGACAACCTTACCTATATAGTAGCACCACCAACCATCAGCCTATTAATAATCCTATTAATTTCAAGCCACACTAAGATGTCACCATACTATTCTTTTAAAGCCCCACTATGTAAGACATAAATCATCAGAGTGGGCCTCCAACTTAAATGTAAACAATGGAGCAAATGCATCACATGTGAATATCACTTGCTTATCAGAGGATGTATTATGACATCAGATAGAACTACTCAGACATTCCAAATATCACTTGATTATCAGAGGAGTGTATTATGACATCAGATAGAACTACTCAGATATTCCAAATCAGGCTTCATCCATATCATGAAGGTGGATATTGATCCAACCATTTCCAAAGTAATGACGGGGCTGATGGAAACAGGATATGCCTGTACACTTTTATAAATGCAGACAGACGATTTGTTATTTCGTTTGACATGGTTGGGTCTTTTTGTGTCAGTAAAAATGTATAAACGAGAAATGGCGGCATTAATCCTTTATGCAAATATTGATTTAATAACGATCATATCTTAGTTAACTTGGAGTCACGTGATATTATGTTGTGTGGTCCTCCCACTACAACTTGGGAAACCATGTAGTTTATTAGGCTACAGACAAAATAAGTTATGAACTTCACAGGGTGGTGAAACTGCATGTGATGAGCTTGATGCTCCTTTCCAATACATTTTGAGGGTCTTATTCTGGTGACATGATGATTGATGCTTGGTTGCCATTTGACAAATAAAATAATATCGCTCTTATCGATAATAATCTCATCATGTAGATAGCCTACCAACACTGTATCTGTGAGCTGTTGGCTACAGTGCACTGGACAAGAGCACATTTGCTATATAACTCAACGGTTTTTCAAAACCATCAGTAGAGTTGAAAATGCAATGGAAACCCATTTAAAACCTCTTATGGCTGCAACCCTTGTTCTCAATTTCCACCTGAAGACATACCCTAATCTAACTGCCTGTAGCTCATGCCTAGAAGCAAGGTATGCATATTCTTGGTATCATTTGAAAGGAAACATTCTGAAGTTTGTGGAAATGTTAATTGAATGTAGGAGAATATAACACAATAGATCTGGTAGAAGAAAATACAAGGAAATAAACATACGTTTTCTGTTTTTATTGTTGTAGCATCATTTTTCACATGTACTGGAATAGCCAAACAGTCAGATAGGATGCTGGGGACAATTTAGATGGACAACACAAGAGGGCAACTGTAGTTTTGCAAAGGTTTAGACTGATAACTTCAGGAATGGGTGAGCTACAAGACATTTAGCATGAAGTCACCCAGGTGTCCCACACAAGTTGCCCAAATGTGCCCAAGTGGCCGAATTGGTGAAATGACCTATAACTATATACAACAGTGCAAATAACTATATACAACATATCAAAAAGCAATTCTAAACACACAAAAAAAAATTATAAAAATGTTTAAAAAAATATTAGAAAAAAAAATAAAAATAAACAGGGGTAGAGCCTTTGGAAGTCCTCTACACAATATTTTGCTGCCTGTGCCATGTCCCATAGCAGTCTCTTTCTGAGTTAAAGCAGAGACAAACTGAACACGTGGTGCAGATGATGGGGGACTTCATGTGACACAGAACACAACGACGCCTCCATGCTGTGGCCTTTTGTCCATGAGGCACAGTCATGCCTGCAGTTATGAACTGTGGCATATGAACACCACTGGAGGCAGGAGTAGAGGGGGCAGAGGTAGAGGGGGCAGAGGTAGAAGGGGCAGAGCGTGATGCAGTGGGCTTTGTGCGATAGGCAGCAAGCTCCTGGATGAGCAGCTCCCTGAAGGCTAGCTGTAAGATGGGGGGCTGTCCACAGCTCTTCGCCATTTCCTTCTGCAGGATGAAGGAATTCACCACAGCAATGTCAATGAAGTGGTAAAACAATGTCTTGTACCACTTCTTTGTCTTATGTAGAACATTGTAGTACCCTATCAGTGCGTCTGATAGGTCTACACCTCCCATGCTCTTGTTGTAGTCCTTGATGGCTGCAGGAATGGGGACATTTTTGGTGGTCCATGCACCCATGGCGTCTTTCACACGCCTACTGACATGGTCGCCATTGAATGACTTGTGAATAGTGGAACACATCACCACCTCTCGAGTGTCCATCCACTTCACAAACAGCAGGCCATCTTCACGGATCCATCGCATGGTACCCCGCTCAGCCCGCTTAGGCATGTCATTTACCTTTGTCTTTGGAAAGCCCACTCTGTTGGTCCGAATAGTGCCACAAGCCCACACCTCCAGCTTCCTCAGGTCTGCAAACAGGGTAGGGCTTGTGTAAAAGTTGTCCACAAAGAGTTTGTAGCCCTTCCCCAGCAGTTGGAAATCCAGTAACGCCATCACAGAGTCATAGCTAAGTCCCTTACCAGTCGCACAAGTGTTCTTCCCCTCATAGACAAAAACATTGCATGTGTATGCACACACAGAATCAGCCAAAACAAACAGCTTGTAACCCCACTTAGTTGGCTTGTTACGCATGTATTGTTTTAGGCCAATTCTGGCCTTTGAGGCTACCATCCTCTCATCTATGGACAAGTTCTGTGCGGGCTGAAAATGGGTCTTGCAAGCCTCAACCATGCTGGCGTAGAGAGGTTTGACTTTGCAGAGCCTGTCAAACCGTGCGGTGCCTCTCCTCCTGTCATTCTCCTCATCAACTTCTGGGTCACTGATGTGAAGCGCCCGTGAGATATTTAAAAACCTTGTAGAGGACATGACAGTGGGGGGGAAAGGCAGTTGATAGAGTTCGGATGTTTTCCAGTAATCCTTTAGGGTTTTGAACTTCACCAGCCCCATGTAAATTACCAGTGAAAGGTAGCAGAAAATGTCTGACATGGAAATGGGCTTCCATGCCTCTTTCTTTCCTGCTTGCTTCCTAGCCCCATACTTGTTAGTATTGCAAACAAGGGAATCAACAACTGCCGGGGTGAAAAACAGTTGGAAAAGTTGCATCGGGCTATACTTCGATGTCATATCGAGCTGAGGTCCGGGTTGCCTTTTAGGTCGGAAAATTGGAGCACGGGGCTCCACATCTTCCTCCAGCACAGAGTGCCATTGCCCCTCTACCAGCAGGTTCCACACTTCCCTTCCTCCGCTTCTTTGTTACCCTCTTCCCACCTCTAGATGGCCGGGCAGGGGTAGGTGTGGAGCCGGAGACAGCAGGAGTCCGGCTGGATGAACCCGCTTCAGTGGGGGATGGGCACCATGGCACCGGAGGCTCCCAGTCGGAGACGCTATCACTGTGAAAGAAAACATTAAAAAAATATTTGTATTGTATGAGCCTTTTATCATCACATAAAATAAACAGATATGTATTGTATAGAATACTTCACTAAGGTGAAGTGCTGTTCCATTCAACTGCGGCCATTGTTGTGGGCCTGCCCTCCCCCCAACGGCTATTTCATATGGAAATGGAGAGGAGTAGCAGGCGCAGTGGCCATGTGTGTGTGTTTGCTGTTTTACTCCATTCCATTTGAATAAAAAATGGAAAATATATACATCTGACATGGAATATATACATATATACACACATACACACACCCACCCAAACAAACACACACGTGGCCATGTTTGTGTGTTTTATGTTCTACTCCATTCTATTTGAATAAAAAATGGAAAATATATATATCTGACATGGAATCTACACTGCTCAAAAAAATAAAGGGAACACTTAAACAACACAATGTAACTCCAAGTCAATCACACGTCTGTGAAATCAAACTGTCCACTTAGGAAGCAACACTGATTGACAATAAATTGCACATGCTGTTGTGCAAATGGAATAGACAAAAGGTGGAAATTATAGGCAATTAGCAAGACACCCCCAAAAAAGGAGTGATTCTGCAGGTGGTGACCACAGACCACTTCTCAGTTCCTATGCTTCCTGGCTGTTTTGGTCACTTTTGAATGCTGGCGGTGCTCTCACTCTAGTGGTAGCATGAGACGGAGTCTACAACCCACACAAGTGGCTCAGGTAGTGCAGCTCATCCAGGATGGCACATCAATGCGAGCTGTGGTAAGAAGGTTTGCTGTGTCTGTCAGCGTAGTGTCCAGAGCATGGAGGCGCTACCAGGAGACAGGCCAGTACATCAGGAGACGTGGAGGAGGCCGTAGGAGGGCAACAACCCAGCAGCAGGACCGCTACCTCCGCCTTTGTGCAAGGAGGAGCACTGCCAGAGCCCTGCAAAATGACCTCCAGCAGGCCACAAATGTGCATGTGTCAGCATATGGTCTCACAAGGGCTCTGAGGATCTCATCTCGGCACCTAATGGCAGTCAGGCTACCTCTGGCGAGCACATGGAGGGCTGTGCGGCCCCACAAAGAAATGCCACCCCACACCATGACTGACCCACCGCCAAACCGGTCATGCTGGAGGATGTTGCAGGCAGCAGAACGTTCTCCACGGCGTCTCCAGACTCTGTCACGTCTGTCACGTGCTCATGTGCTCAGTGTGAACCTGCTTTCATCTGTGAAGAGCACAGGGCGCCAGTGGCGAATTTGCCAATATTGGTGTTCTCTGGCAAATGCCAAATGTCCTGCACGGTGTTGGGCTGTAAGCACAACCCCCACCTGTGGACGTCGGGCCCTCATACCACCCTCATGGAGTCTGTTTCTGACCGTTTGAGCAGACACATGCACATTTGTGGCCTGCTGGAGGTCATTTTGCAGGGCTCTGGCAGTGCTCCTCCTTGCACAAAGGCGGAGGTAGCGGCCCTGCTGCTGGGTTGTTGCCCTCCTACGGCCTCCTCCACGTCTCCTGATGTACTGGCCTGTCTCCTGGTAGCGCCTCCATGCTCTGGACACTACGCTGACAGACACAGCAAACCTTCTTGCCACAGCTCGCATTGATGTGCCATCCTGGATGAGCTGCACTACCTGAGCCACTTGTGTGGGTTGTAGACTCCGTCTCATGCTACCACTAGAGTGAGAGCTCCGCCAGCATTCAAAAGTGACCAAAACATCAGCCAGGAAGCATAGGAACTGGGAAGTGGTCTGTGGTCACCACCTGCAGAATCACTCCTTTATTGAGGGTGTCTTGCTAATTGCCTATAATTTCCACCTTTTGTCTATTCCATTTGCACAACAGCATGTGCAATTTATTGTCAATCAGTGTTGCTTCCTAAGTGGACAGTTTGATTTCACAGAAGTGTGATTGACTTGGAGTTACATTGTGTTGTTTAAGTGTTCCCTTTATTTTTTTGAGCAGTGTATATACACACACACACACACAAACAAACAAACATAGGCTATGGGTCGTTCACATACATACAAATGTATCCTCACTCACAATGAATAGCCAACGTGTACTTTACACATTTCATTACCTTTTTATTGCAAATAAAATGTAAAAACAAATCACAAATAATATTTTATATTATTAATTTCAAACGGCATTAGCATGAGAAGAACTTACCAGTCTAAAACAATGTCCTCTCCGTTCAAAAAATAGGCCTCAGTTTCAGAATCATAGGAGTGATCGCTAATGGAGTCTTCCTCAAAAAACAGTTCTGTATCACTTTCACGATCAATTTTCTCTAAGATTTTGTCTACATTCGTATATCTAGTCTTAGATTTAGCTTTCCCTGACTTATTCGCCATTATGTTGGATAAATAAACAGCTGAAGATGCAAGTTGCCGAAATACTGCTGTGCGTAATAACTTTCGTTCCTTCCAGTTCTAAACGCAAAGGTAAAAGACACTCGTTACGCCTGCGTTTCATGTATGGGTTGGTCTTCAAACAAAGAACCATTTGATAGCCAATGAACAGAGGTAAATGGCACTATCTACCCAGCTAGATTTCAAGACGACGAGTGGTCATTGGGTTAAAATACAGTCAATCAACGAGACAGTGGTCATATAATTGGTGCACAATGAGCTCGTTACTCGTTGTCTTCCAATCGTTTTTTTGCGGCTCAATACGTCCCGCGAAATGACCCATCAAGTTTGGTTGTGTTACAAACAAACAGTTGATTGCAAGGAAACCAAACATGACTGGATAACGTCAGGTTTAGTCAGTGTATTTAGGTCGGATGTTTCGTCGAAAATTTTATGAAATGAAATTCAACGACATAAGCGTTCACAAAATGTTTCGTGTTAGGCTATAAAAAATTGATTTAACCAAACAAAAGACCATTCAGTGTGTAACAATGAGCCTTGGGATTGCAAACAGAGCAAAATCTTCAAAGGTAAATTATTTATTTCAATGCAATCTGTGATAATGTTACGCCTGTGCTGGTTGAAAAAGTAGTTTGTTATGGAGCGCTGAGCTCAGATAATCGCATCCTATTCTTTCGCAGTAAATCCTTTTTTAAATCTGACAACGCAGTTGGATTAGCAAGATTCTAGGCTTTTGAAGCATGTGAGACACTTGTATTTTCAGGAATGTTTAATATGACTATTTGTGGCGATCACCGTATGTTGTCTATTTTCAAACCCGGATCCGGGATCAGTAGTTAAGAGAAGTTAATTTTACCTCTATTTCTGCTTTTTGTTACTCCTCTCTTTGGCTGGAAAAATGGCTGTATTTTTCTGTGACTTGGCTCTAACCTAACATAATCGTTTGGTGTGCTTTAATCGTTTGGTGTGCTATCTTTAAAATGATGTGAAATACTTGTATGTTTGAGGAATTTAAATTATGGGATTTCTGTTTTGAATTTGGCGCCCGGCAGTTTCACTGGCTGTTGACGAGGTGGGACACTACCGTCCCACATACCCTAGTGAGGTTAACAAGAAATTTGTGGAGTGGTTGAAAAACGAGTTATAATGACTCCAACCTAAGTTTATGTAAACTTCGACTGTGTGTATAAATATATATATATATATAAATCAAAAAAATATATAAAATGAATATGCAACCATTTAAACAACTGCATTAGCATGAGAAGCAAAAACCTATTTTACTTACTGGTCTAAAAGTGGATCTTGTCCTTCCAAAAACATTTCTTCCGCGCTGGAATCATAACTGTGGTCACTCACAGAGTCCTCATCCATTCCTTCTGTGTCACTCTCCTGGTCAATTTCTGCAATAATATCATCAAAATGTTTATACTTGGACTGAGATTTAGCTTTTCCACTCTTAGTAGCCATGTTTAACTTTTTCAGATTTGAGAAGTTTGTAGAAGAGAAGGAACTGCTGTGAAACGTAAACTACAGTGCGTCCTGTTTCCTTTTACCAGAGAATGAACTCTGTTGTGCACAGCTCTAGCATGATGGCTGTTTGTCCTACAAACGGCATTCACATACTGCTGGAAAGCCCAGCTCATTGGCTATCTAGCTAGGTTTCAAAACGATAGGTGGTCATTGGACCAAGACCCTTCATGGGCTAATTCAGGTGTTGTATAGCCAATACATCATGTAGAATGATGAAACGAGTTTGGTTGCCTTCTAGAGTGTCTGAAGATTGCACAGAAACCGAACTTGACCATGTTAAACAATATTAGATTTCTAACAAAATTAGATTTCATAAAATGGTTTTGTTGCAAGTTGAGTCGGAATTCATGCAGAACGCTGTTTACAACATGGATGGTGTGAGGATATACAATACCATTCAAGAGTTCGGGGTCACTTAGAAATGTCCTTGTTTTTGAAAGAAAAGCTGTTTTTTTGTCCATTTAAAATAACATCAAATTGATCATATACACAGTGTAGACATTGTTAATGTTGTAAATGACTATTGTAGCTGGAAATGGCTGATTATCTACATAGGCGTACAGAGGCCCATTATCAGCAACCATCACTCCTGTGTTCCAATGGCACGTTGTGTTACCTAATCCAAGTTTATCATTTTAAAAGGCTAATTGATCCATTTTGAGCCTGTAATCAAACCCACAAATGCTGATGCTCCAGACACTCAACTGGTCTAAAGAAGGCCAGTTTTATTGCTTCTTTAAATCAGCAAAACAGTTTTCAGCTGTGCTAACATAATTGCAAAAGGGTTTTCTAATGATCAATTAGCCTTTTAAAATTATAAACTTGTATTAGGTAACACAAAGTGCCATTGGAACACAGGAGTGATGGTTGCTGATAATGGGCCTCTGTACGCCTATGTAGATATTCCATAAAAAAATCTGCCATTTCCAGCTACAACAGTAATTTACAACATTAACAATGTTTACACTGTATTTCTGATCAATTTGATGTTATTTTATTGGACAAAAAAATTGCTTTTCTTTCAAAAATACGGACATTTCTAATTGACCCCAAACTTTTCAACGGTAGTGTATATATAGAAATACACGTTTAAAATGTGACCAATTGATTGGTGGAAAGAACAGGTGACTAAGTCAAACAAGATGTTTATTAGTCTGTGACAGCCCTACTAGTAAAAGATACCAGTCCATCTTCATGTCAACTAACACAACTCTGCTGGTTGTCCTGGTAACAGATACCAGTGGGCAGATCTATTGTATTTGTTCAAACTAAACTACAGCACTTACTTTGATGAGTCAAATCGGATCCTTTCTTCTCTTCTCCTCCTCTCACAGTTCCACTCAGCACCGTTGTTTTCCTGCAGTCCACCAGCAGCACAGACAACCTCTTCATACCCAGCAGTAAGGTGCTACCGGGAGAGGCATGACACGGGGACTCCGGGAGGGAGGAAGGGCTAGCATTGTCCTGGTAACCATAAAGAGGGGACACAGACACATATCATTATGGATGCTGATGTCACTGTTGACATAAAGTGCTTTACAGAAACCCAGCCCAGACCCCGATAGAGCAAGCTGTATACTAGACCAAACCAAGCTGTACCATCTGATGTTCTGATCTGGAGAGACTCTTCTCTGCCTCATCAGCATCAGGATGTTGTTGAGGCTCCCCAGAGGATCCAAGATAGTCATGTCTCTCTCCTGTGTGAATGAGAACATCAAACAGATGGTGAACTTATGACCATCTATTGCAATTACAGAGTGTTACAAGAGGCATGAATATATGTCTAAAAAGGGCCTAAATTAGCCACTTTAATTATGCTTTTTGTGTGATCAGTGGTATAAAGTACTTAAGTATAAAATACTTTAAAGTACGATTTAAGTAGTTTTTCAGGGAATCTGTACTTTACTATTTTTGACTAATTTGACTTTTACTTCACTATATTCCTTAAGAAAATGATGTACTTTTTACTCCATACATTTTCCCTGACACCCAAAAGTACTCATTACATTTTGAAGGCTTAGCTGGACAGGAAAATGGTCCAATTCATGCACTAATCAAGAGAACATCCCTGGTAATCATCACTGCCTCTGATCTGGCGGACTCACTAAACACACGTTTCAATTGTAGATTGTCTTGAGAGTTGGAGTGTGTCCCTGGCTATCCGTAAATTTAAAAAAAAATATATATATATATATATATATATATATATATATATATAGAAAATGGCACCATCTGGTTTGCTTAATAAGGAATTTGAAATTATTTATATACTTTTACTTTTGATACTAAAGTATATTTTAGACTTTTACTCAGGAAGTATTTTACTAGGTGACTCACTTTTACTTGAGTAATTTTCTATTCAGGTATCTGTACTTTTACTCAAGTATGACAATTGCATACTTTTCCCACCACTGTGATGCAAATGTTAAAGGGCCGTTCCACAAAATGGGTTCATTTTGGGTCCCTCTGATATTTTAAGTAGAAATGATGCACTGTATATTATATTTTAAAAGCCTGTTAATTAGAATAAGTTCACTTTAATATAGACCATAGAGAATTCAATAAATACAATTTTTAAGTGCACAAAATATATGTACCAATGGCAGATTGCCCCTTAAACAATTCCTACAGTACTGAACAACATATCAAAGTGCAGGTATTCAGTAGAATGCCCCTTAAAAAACACAGTTCAACAACTGCATAGTTTGTGTCCCTGTTTTTAAGACAGTACTCACTGGTGTTAATCGGAACTTCAGTCTCCTCTTTTATTGAGATATCCTCCTCTTTTACTCGAAAAGGTTCTTCCTCTTCTTTTAATTTTACGGCATCTTCCTCCTTTTTGATTCTGAAAGCTTCTACCTCTTTTTCCACTTTGACAACCTCTTTCCCATATTCCTCTTTCACTGTAATATCATCCTCTTGTTTCTCCATTTTCATTCTTCAAGCCTCTTTGCCTCCTTTCACCAGTTTCTTTCTCCGTCTAGATTTGTGCGTTTATGCTCCGGGAAATTAACTTAGTGTAGTATCAATGTAACACATTGCTAATTTAACAAGCAAATTACGTTTATAAATTAACCAGTAGATAGGTAAACATAATTATGTTCGAAACACAAGAATATAGACAAGAATGGTCTAAAGAGTTTTAGGTTTGCTAGCAAAGCACCGCGTGGTTAAACCAGAAGCCTTTTGTCGCTGTTGAAGAAGCCTCCTGTCCCGTCCACTAGATTATACGTCACGCAAGAAGCATCACCTGAAATACTCCCATCACCTTCTGCTGACTGGAGTGGGTAACGCAGTTTGGAAACAATAGTTACTACACTTTTGTATTGGAAAGAACGTCATAATAATTTAACAATAAGCTGATATATTTTCTCTTACGTCTTACAAATAATACCGTCCTGCATACAGACGTAGAAGCTTAATAGTGTAATAATAATAGCGACCCTGGATTTATAATCGCGGAAATCAACCCTGCCACACGAGCATGCTTTTACGGCACAGTCGATAGCGCGCCGGACCTCGGGCTAGAAGGTCGAGGGTTCGAGACCTGCTCCCTACTGTTTCATTACAATATGAATATGTAAATGTTGAATAAATACTTATATGATTAGGTAGTGTTTTAATACACATTTGCTCTGTTCATTTTTTACATTCGTTTTTATTTAGATGTGACGGTACTAATCCCTTAAAGCTACGCTCTTTAAAATACAAATCATCCTGTAAACCAGGGGTGGGCAACTCCAGTCCTCGGGGCCTGATTGATGTCACACTTTTTCTCCCTCCCTAGCAAACACAGCTGATTAATCAAATTGCATTCTAAACTGAAGATCATGAATTGTTGATTATTGGAGTCAGGTGTGTTAGCTGGGGCAAAACTGTGACACTAATCAGGCCCTCGAGGACTGGAATTTCCCAACCCCGCTGTAAACAATAGAGCAAATACATCACATTCAAATAGCACTTGATTATCTGTAGTGCTTTACACTGAGTCTACAAAACATTAAGAACACCTGCTCCTTCCATGACATAAACTGACCAGGTGAATACATGCTAAAGCTATGATCCCTTATTGATGGCACTAGTTAAATCCACTTCAATCAGTGTAGATGAAAGGGAGGAGATGAGTTAAATAAGGATTTGTAAGCCTTGAGACAACTGAGACATGGATTGTGTATGTGTATCATTCAGAGGGTGAATGGGGAAGACAAAATATTGAAGTGTCTTTGAACGGGGGATGGCAGTAGGTGCCAGGTGCACCGGTTTGTGTCAAGAACTGCAAAGTTGCTGGGTTTTTCCAGCTCAACAGTTTCCCATGTGTACTAAGAGTGGTCCACCATCCTAACAGTGCCGTTTAAGATGAGGCAGAACAATTTGTTTTTTCATGAGCATGGCCTTATTTCTATTACAGCATATTAGATGACTGTCATTCATATTCCGTTCACCCTGTTCAATGTAACAGCAATAGGTTTCGGCTACTACATGATACTAGAATTTTCCCTATACCCATCATGAGGTTGCTACAACCTAGCCTATGAATGAAAGTTTAGAATGTAGGTGCACACAGGTCGAGATACGTTTTTTAGGTGACAGACAGTGACACATGGACAGACAGTCGTGAAGACATCACCAACTAATTATCATGGTCCAAACACACCAAGACAGTCGTGAAGAGGGCACGACAACAAGTTTTCCACCTCGGGAGACTGAAAATATTTGGCATGGGTCCCCAGATCCTCAAAAAGTTCTACAGCTGCACCATCGAGAGCATCCTGACCGGTTGCATCACCGCATGGTATGGCAACTGCTCGGCATCTGACCGTAATGCACTACAGAGGGTAGTGAACATCACTGGGGCCAAGCTTCCTGCCATCCAGGACCTATATAAAGAAAGACCCAAAAATTGTCAGTCACCCAAGTCATAGACTGTTTTCTCTGCTCCCGCACGTCAAGCGGTACCGGAGCACCAAGTCTAGAACCAAAAGGCTCCTTAACAGCTTCTACCCCCAAGCCATAAGACTGCTGAACAATTAATCAATGGCCACCCGGACTATTTACATTGACCCCACCTCCATTTGTTTTGTACACAGCTGCTAGTTGCTGTTTATTATCTATGAAATGTCACTTCACCCCTACCTACATGTACAAATTACCTCGACTAACCTGTACCCCTGCACATTGACTCGGTACCAGTACCCCCTGTATATAGCCTTGTTATTGTTATTTTATTGTGTTACTTTTTATTATTTTTTACTTTTGGTCATTTGCCAATTTTCTTAACTCTTCTTGAACTGTACTGTTAGTTAAGGGCTTGTAAGTAAGCAATTCACTGTAAGGTCTACACTTGTTGTATTCGGCGCATTTGACAAATAAAGTTTGATTTTATTTGACAAATTCAGGTATGTTTATCCCGTTTTTTTCTGTTTAAGAAACGTTTGTCTCTAGAGAGTTGAAAACAGCAGGTCTGGGATAGGTAGCACCTCCGGTGAACAGGTCAGGGTTCCATAGCCGCAGGCAGAACAGTTGAAACTGGAGCAGCAGCACGGCCAGCTGGACTGGGGACAGCAAGGAGTCATCATGCCAGGTAGTCCTGAGGCTTGGTCCTAGGGCTCAGGTCCTCCGAGAAAGAGAAAGAAAGAAAGAGAGAAAGAGAGAATTCGAGAGAGCATACTTAAATTCACACAGGACACCGGATAAGACAGGAGAAATACTCCAGATATAACAGACGACCCCAGCCCCCCGACACATAAACTACTGCAGCATAAATACTGGAGGCTGAGACAAGAGGGGTCAGGAGACACTGTGGCCCCATCCGATGATACCCCCGGACAGGGCCAAACAGGCAGGATATAACCCCACCCACTTTGCCAAAGCACAGCCCCCACACCACTAGAGGGATATCTTCAACCACCAACTTACCATCCTGAGACAAGGCCGAGTATAGCCCACAAAGATCTTCGCCATGGCACAACCCAATGGGGGGTGCCAACCCATGAATACGGCTGCACAGTATTGTCTCTTCTCGATGGCGGTTATGATATCGTTTTGTACCTTGAGCGGGGTTGAGGTGCACCCATGACCAGCTCGGAAACCACATTGCACAGCGGAGAAGGTTCATGCTGAAAGAGCTCTGATAGGTTGGAGGATGTCCTCCGGAAGTTGTCATAATTACTGTTTAAGTCTATGGAAGCCTTGAGAACCATGAGCCTCCTAGGTTTTGTATTGAAGTCAATGTACCCAGAGGAGGACGCAAAATATATGTTTTATTCAATTATTTGGTGATGTGATTATATTTAGTATAGTTTTATCCAAAAATGATTTTATTTGAATGTTTTACCAATTTATTTTCTTCTGAAACTCACTGAAAATCCCTTCCCACAATTATGTCATGTTGGCTCGATGTCCTTTGGGTGCAGTGGAGGCTTCTCAGAGGAGGAAGGGGAAGAACATCCTTCTCTGACCAGCCTCCACTGCACCCAAAGGACATCCAGCCAACATGACACAATTGTGGGAAGCATTGGAGTCAACATGTGCCAGCATCCCTGTGGAAGGCTTTGGACACTTTGAAGAGTTCATGCCCCAACAAATTGAGGCTCTTCTGAGGGGAAAGGAGGAGGTTCCTAGTCCATATTAGGACGTTTATTTCTCTCCAAATGTTTGGTATGATCAGTGTATATATATATAAAGAAAATATTGCATGACCAAAAGCACAATTCTATTTTTGTAAAAATGAGACAAGAGTACGAGCATATGTGTGTTCTCTCATGAACTTTAAGTAGCCTGTATTTGATGTGATATACTCCTTTCGAGACAGGATTGTGTCACGGCACAGATCTGGGGAAGTGGACCAAAACATTTCTGCAGCATTGAAGGTCTCCATCATCTTAACAGGAAGAAATTTGAAACCACCAAGACCCTTCCTACTGCTGGCTGCCCGGCCAAACTGAACAATCGGGGGAGAAGGGCCTTGGTCAGGGAGGTAACCAAGAACCCAATGGTCACTCTGACAGAGCTCCTCTGTGGAGATGGGAGAACCTTCCAGAAGGACAACCATCTCTGCATCACTCCACCAAGCAGGACGTTATGGTAGAGTTGCCAGACGGAAGCCACTCCTCAGTAAAAGGCACATGAAAGCCAGCTTGGAGTTTGCCAAAAGGCACCTAAAGGACTATCAGAACATGAGTAACAAAATTCTCTGGTCTGATGAATGCCAAGGGTCACGTCTGGAGGAAACCTGGCACCATTCCTACGGTGAAGCATGGGGTTGGCAGCATCATGCTGTGGGGATGTTTTTCAGCGGCATGGACTGGGAGACTCGTCAGGTTCGAGGGAAAGATGAACGGAGCAAAATACAGAGAGATAATTTTTGAAAACTTGCTCCAGAGCACTCAGGACCTCAGACTGGGGCAAAGGTTAACCTTCCAATAGGACAACGACCCTACGCACAAAGCCAAGACAATGCAGGAGTGGCTTTGGGAGATATCTCTGAATGTCCTTGAGGGGCCCAGCCAGAGCCCGGATTTGAACCCGATTTAACATCTCTGGAAAGACCTGAAAATAGCTTTGTAGTGACACTCCCCATCCAACCTGACAGAGTTTGAGAGGATCTGCAGAGAAGAATGGGAGAAACATAAGGCTCCTGCTGCTGCTGTCCTCAAGGGCAAATTGACAGATTTTTCACCTAGTTGTCTTTGGGATTCAAACCAGAGATCTTTCGGTTACTGGCCCAACACTAGTAACCGCTAGGCTACCTGCAGCAGGAGCCCCATGTTGACAGGAGAGCCCACCTTTATTTTTCCCTCATTATGAACATTCATATTGGTCAACAGTCAACCTATTGTGTGTATTGAACATTAATATTGGACTGTAGCTGCTAGCTAACTGGCTACTGATCAACCTATTGTGTGTATTGAACATTCATATTGGACTGTAGCAGCACAGCTAACTGGCTACCGATCAACCTATTGTGTGTATTGAACATTCATACTGGACTGTAGCAGCACAGCTAACTGGCTACCGATCAATCTATTGTGTGTATTGAACATTCATATTAGACTGTAGCAGCTAGCTAACTGGCTACTGATCAACCTATTGTGTGTATTGAACATTCATACTGGACTGTAGCAGCTAACTAACTGGCTACTGATCAACCTATTGTGTGTATTGAACATTCACATTGGACAGCCTTACCTGTATAGTAGCACCAACACCCATCAGCCCAATCTCTTCTTGACGTCAAAGCTGCAGTGTATTGTTGGTATAGTTTTTGATGAATAATAATTCAAATTGTGAAAATAGAAGTGTACAATTTATATATATATATATATATATATATATTTAATCAACTTTAAGATACTGTTTGCCTCTATGCAGATGTAGAAGCTGAATAGGAATATACATTATCAATAAATAGTTGATTGTTCTTTTTTCACATCATACTAAGAATACTGAGCCACAACCTGTAAATGTGACCATACTATTCCTTTAAAGCCCCTCTGTCAGATATAAATCATCAGAGTGGGAAACCAATGACATGGAAACAATGGAGCAAATGGATCACTATCAGAGTGTATTATGACATCAGATAGAACTACTCAGACATTCTAAATATCACTTGATTATCAGAGGGGTGTATTATGACATCAGATAGAACTACTCAGACTTTCCAAATCAGGCTTCATCCATATCATGAAGGTGGACATTGATCCAACCATTTCAAAAGTAATGACCGGGCTGACGGAAACAGGATATACCTGTACACTTTTATTAATGCAGATAGACAATTTGTTAGTTTGTTTGACATGGTGGGGTCTTTTTGTGTCAGTAAAAATGTATGAGCAAGAAATGGCGGTGGAAACTCATTTATCCACAAATATTTATATACTAAGCATCACATCTGTTTTAACTTGGAGTCACGTGATGATATGTTGTGTGGTCCTCCCTCTACGACTTGGGAACCCATACAGTTTATTAGGCTACAGACAAAATAAGTTATGAACTTCACAGGGTGGTGAAACTGCATGTGATGAGCTTGATGCTCCTTTCCAATACATTTTGAGGGTCTTATTCTGGTGACATGATGATTGATGCTTGGCTGCCATTTGACAAATAAAATAATATCTCTCTCATCCATAATAATCTCATCATGTAGGTAGCCTACCAGCACTGTATATGTGAGCTGCAGGCTACAGTGCACGGGACAAGAGCACGTTTTCTATTTTACACAAGTTTTAAAACCATCAGGGGAGTTGAAAATGTGATGGAAACCAATTTAACTTGTATTTTTCATTCGGTACATGGGAATTTAACAGCAAACGTTATTCTTCTTGTGCACTACGTCATAACGCAAAGCCTTTTATCCGCAATAAGTCTGTTTGATGCAAACATTTCTGATGGGAAAATGTGTATACCGTTTTCTGCAGATTTGAGAATATTCACATGGAAATCTGGCGCAAATTGCATGGACTTAGCAACGAAAGTGGATATTGATCCAACACCTGCCACGTATTCAAACCAGCCCACTGGGCACAGACGTCAGTTCAACATCTAGTTTCTATTTACATTTCTTTGATTCGTCAACTAAAGTGAATTCAACATGAAATCAACACAAAATGTCACCTGCCATTGGATTTAGGTTGCCAGTTCGTGAAAAATTAAAAATACCTGATGTTCATGGCTTTTTCAAAATCCAATCAGTTTTCCATATTAATCAAACATCATCACATGGATTTGTACAAACCAGTGGGAGGTTTGTAAATGACCCCAGGAAAAGAAAACAAAGAACTCGTCATTGAGACAATGATAAACAGCAATCCGTGGGAGAGTTGAGGTGGATATTATAAAATAAGGATCTGCTGGTGTCCAAGTCAAACCAAGATTCTTTATTTCTGAGCTCAGAGAGAATAACAGTTACACAGCGCAGTGTAGACAGTCTGAATTCCTGAAGCATTGGGTGATGAGCACATATCTTTATAGTTTCCTGTTCCTGGGAGGGACTTTATTCATACAAGGACGCAGGTGCAGCTGGTTTGCAACGCAGGATGATACTCCCAGGAAATGGAGATTATAATAGGTCAGTTTCACAAGGTTAGTCTGTGGTGGTTAATTTCTGTATTACCAAATGAGGAGAGACAAACTTCACACACCAATCAGAGTTATACTTAAACTACATCTTTAATAATAAGATCTTTGCAATGACTTTCAACAATTCACTATTTCTAATGAACCGTTGAGAGTGGCAACACAATGGCTACTGAGATCTTTTATAGCAAAGATCCACCCCCTAGTCGACATAAACCACAGATATTAGGAACAGTTTACAAAGTGAGACTTTATAATGAGAAAGGAGTATCCCGTAGCCAGATAGCATTCGCTATAATTTATCGTTCAGTTTGGTCCCTAAGACGAGGTTCTAATCTCTTTCCTTGTACTTCATAGCACAAAAACACCAACTCATCCAATGGCATAACTCAATTGTCAACTCTAGATACTCCCATCTCAAGTAAAACCCCTTCTTGACCCCACTCCTGGACAAGCTCACTGAGGGGAGTGAGCCTCTAGGTCATACACTATCCCAGGATAAGTGCAACATCAGAGAGGACATACAATGGTTACAGACACTGTCATACACCTCCCCCCAATGCCAAAGGAGGGAGTGACTTGCACACAGACATTGTGGAAACCAGTAATTGGTTCCCCATTAATCACACCATCCCTTCACATAGTTTAACAGATACATTCACATATGAAGACAATGTTCCCTCCTGTCCTCTTCCCTTCCTGATATTCTGCATAGCACCAGGGACATGTAAAAAACAAGCCTGACCTCTCCCCTCTCTGGGCCCCAGGTGACTGAGCCCCAGCTGAGGGAAGAAGTGCAACTGCCAACACCAGAGTCCGAAGGGATACATTCTAATAACAAGTATATCACATCAGCATATTATGCAGATAAGACATCTTAATGATCTATGTTACCCAACTAATTCTGATTCATCCACCACAAGTCACATACTCAGATATGTGGACACATACAATTAACATTTTGGATTACAGAGTCTGTGAACATTTTCATTTCATTAAATCATCAGTGGGCCAACATTGCAAATGTAAACAACGGAACAAATGCATCACATCCAAATAACACTTGATTATCTGTAGTGCTGGAGGAATGACACACAGATAAACACACACAGTGTCAGAGTTTAAAAAAGGACCATTTAAAACAGAAGGAATCTGACCTACTCTATATTCAAACTCCATATTAAATTCATGTTTTTTAATAAAAACATACAAATATATGTTTTAGTATACTTTGTACAATTCAAGTTCATATGGTAAAAACAGGTAATCATTATCAGTCAACAATATAAGACAGCAAGTCCCCTGTGTGTATTCTCTCATGACATTTCAGCTCCCCCGGCTGGTTGAAACTCATTCCACATTGGGAGCAGTGGTAAGGCTTCTCCCCTGTGTGTATTCTCTCATGTCTTTTCAGGTTCCTAAATTGTTAAAACTCTTTCCGCACTGGGAGCAGTGGTAAGGCTTCTCCCCTGTGTGTATTCTCTCATGTCTTTCCAGGCTCCCTAAATCGTTAAAACACTTTCCACACTGGGAGCAGTGGTAAGGCTTCTCCCCTGTGTGTATTCTCTCATGTCTTTCCAGGCTCCCTAAATCGTTAAAACACTTTCCACACTGGGAGCAGTGGTAAGGCTTCTCCCCTGTGTGTATTCTCTCATGCCGTTTCAGATTCCACACTGGGAGCAGTGGTAATTCTTCTCCCCTGTGTGTATTCTCTCATGCCGTTTCAGGTTCGCCGACAGGCTGAAACCCTTTCCACACTGGTTCCCTAACTGGTTAAAACTCTTCCCACACTGGGAGCAGTGGTAAGGCTTCTCTCCTGTGTGTATTCTCTGATGTTTTTTCAGGTTCCCTAAATCGTTAAAACCCTTTCCACACTGGGAGCAGTGGTAAGGGTTCTCACCTGTGTGTATTCTCTCGTGTTCTTTCAGGTTCCCTAACTGGTTAAAACACTTTCCACACTGGGAGCAGTGGTAAGGGTTCTCCCCTGTGTGTATTCTCATGTTTTTTCAGGTTCCCTAAATCGATAAAACCCTTTCCACACTGGGAGCAGTGGTAAGGCTTCTCCCCTGTGTGTATTCTCTCATGCCGTTTCAGATTCCACACTGGGAGCAGTGGTAAGGCTTCTCCCCTGTGTGTATTCTCTCGTGTTCTTTCAGGTTCCCTAACTGGTTAAAACACTTTCCACACTGGGAGCAGTGGTAAGGCTTCTCCCCTGTGTGTATTCTCTCATGCCGTTTCAGATTCGCCGGCTGGTTGAAACCCTTTCCACACTGGGAGCAGTGGTAAGGCTTCTCCCCTGTGTGTATTCCTTCGTGCCGTTTCAGCTTCGCCGCCTCGCTGAAACCCTTTCCACATTGGGAGCAGTGGTAAGGCTTCTCCCGTGTGTGTATTCTCTCCTGTTTTTGCAGGTATGCTATAAATCTAAAACTCCTTCCACACTGGGAGCAGTGGTAAGGCTTCTCCCCTGTGTGTATTCCTTCGTGCCGTTTCAGCTTCGCCGCCTCGCTGAAACCCTTTCCACATTGGGAGCAGTGGTAAGGCTTCTCTGTGTGTGTATTCTCTCATGTTTTTGCAGGTATGCTATAAATTTAAAACTCATTCCACACTGGGAGCAGTGGTAAGGCTTCTCCCCTGTGTGGATTCTCTCATGTTGTTTCAGGTCCCATAACCGGTTACAACCCTTTCCACAGTGGGAGCACTGGTGTCGTCTTGCTGGTTTGGACGTCCCTGGCTCTGGTTCCTCTGAGTCTGGTCTTTCTCCTGCCAAAGACAGTGTTTAAAAAAATAGAGACCTGAATGAAACCTCCACATGATAAAACAACCATGCTACGAGGGTAAATCCTGAATCAGATCTCCCAATAACCTGAGGCCAGTTAACAATCTTTGTGTGATTTTAAAACAAATGTTGTAGAGCATCCTGGTAATTACTGATATGTTTACATTACTTATTTTATTCATCCTGTTTTACAAGTCAGAACACAAAAAACTAGACAGTTCTATGACACTAACATCGCTGGATTCCTATCAGCAGGTGGTTCTAAATATATAACCTTCATAGTTGTATGATACAGAATGTGACCTACAAACTTCCTTAAACATAAAATAACTAAATAGTTAATTTTGTGTGATAGTCCAAAACTTGTTTTTACGTCGAAGACACAAAGCACATCAGTAACATCTCCCCGTTGTTGAAAGGGTTCGACACATGATGTTTAAATGGACCAATTTCTTATTTAGACGTTCACAGATTTCCAAAATTTTGACTATCGCCGATGTCATATTTTGGGTAAAGTAATATTTTGGGTAGATGTTCCTAAAACTGACAGTTAATACAATTAACAAAAACATAAACGCAACATGTAAAGTGTTGGATGTTTAATGAGCTGATAAAAAAATAATTTTTTACATCCCTGTTAGCTAACATTTATTCTTTGCCAAGATAATCCATCCTCCTGACAGGTGTGGCATATCAAGAAGCTGATTGAACAGCTTGATTATTACACAGGTGCACCTTGTGCTGGGGATAATAAAAGGCCACTCGAAAATGTGCAGTTTTGTCACACAACAATGGCACAGATCTCTGAGGGAGCGGGCAAATGGCATGCTGACTGCAGGAATGTCCACTGGAGCTGTTGCCAGGGAATTGAATGTACAGTACCAGTCAAAAGTTAGGACTCACCTACTCATTCAAGGGTTTTTCTTTCTTTTGACTATTTTCTACATTGTAGAATAATAGAGAAGACATCAAAATTATAAAAAAACACATGGAATCATGTAGTAACCACAAGTGTTAAACAAATCAAAATATATATTAGATTCTTTAAAAGTAGCCACCCTTTGCCTTGATAGCTTTGCACACTCTTGGCTTTCTCTCAACCAGCTTCACCTGGAATGCTTTTCCAATAGTTGTGAAGGAGTTCCCACATATGCTGAGAACTTGTATGCTGCTTTTGTATGATTGCACTCTGCAATCCAACTCATCCCAAACCATCTCAATTTGGTTGAGGTCGGGGGATTGAGTAGGCCAGGTCATCTGATGCAGCACTCCATCACTCTCCTTCTTGGTCAAATAGCTCTTACACAGCCTGGAGATGTGTTGACCAAGGTCATTGTCCTGTTGAAAAACAAATGATAGTGGGACTATCACTGTTCACTGCTCTGGCACCCCAATGGTGGAACAAACTCCCTCACGACGCCAGGTCAGCGGAGTCAATCACCACCTTCCGGAGACACCTGAAACCCCACCTCTTTAAGGAATACCTAGGATAGGATAAAGTAATCCTTCTAACCCCCCCCCCCCCCCCCCCCCTTAAAAGAGTAGATGCACTATTGTAAAGTGGTTGTTCCACTGGATATCATAAGGTGAATGCACCAATTTGTAAGTCGCTCTGGATAAGAGCGTCTGCTAAATGACTTAAATGGACTAAGCCCAAACCAGATGGGATGGCGTATCGCTGCAGAATGATGTGGTAGCCATGCTGGTTAAGTGTGACTTGAATAAATAAATCACTGACATTGTCAACAGCAAAGCACCCGCACACCATCACATCTCCTCCATGCTTCACGGTGGGAACCACACATGCGGAGATCATCTGTTCATCTACTCCGCGTCTCACAAAGACATGACGCTCGGAACCAAAAATCTCAAATGTGGACTCATCAGACCCAAGGACAGATATCCACCGGTCTAATGTCCATTGCTCGTGTTTCTTGGCACAAGCAAGTCTCTTCTTATTGGTGTCCTTTAGTAGTGGTTTCTTTGCAGCAATTCGACCATGAAGGCCTGATTCACGCAGTCTCCTCTGAACCGATGATGTTGAGATGTCTGTTGCTTGAACTTTGTGAAGCGTTTATTTGGGCTGTTATTTCTAAGGCTGGTAACTCTAATGAACTTATGCATCAGAAGTAACTCTGGGCTTTCCATTCCTGTGATGGTCCTAAAAGTAATGATGGACTGTTGTTTCTCTTTGCTTATTTGAGCTGTTCTTGACATAATATGGACTTCGTCTTTTACCCAACAGGGCTATTTTCTGTATACCATCCCTACCTTGTCACAACACAACTGATTGGTTCAAACACATTAAAACCTGTTATGGCTAGGGGTTCCGCTAGCGGAACGTTTCGACAACATCCGGTGAAATTGCAGAGCGCGAAATATATATATTTTTTATTAGAAATATTTAACTTTCATGCATTCACAAGTGCAATACACCAAATTAAAGTTTAACTTCTTGTTAATCTAGCCACCGTGTCAGATTTCAAAAAGGCTTTACGGCAAAAGCAAACCATGCGATTATCTGAGGACAGCACCCCATCAAACAAACACATGACAATCATATTTCCACACGCCAGGCGCGAAACAAAAGTCAGAAATAACGATATAATTCATGCCTTACTTTTGAAGAGCTTCTTCTGTTGGAACTCCAATATGTCCCATAAACATCACAAATGGTCCTTTTGTTCGATTAGTTCCGTCGTTATATCTCCAAAATGTCCATTTATTTGGAACACCGGTTCCAACTCACCCAACATGACTACAAAATATTTAATAAGTTACCTGTAAACGCTGTCCAAACATTTCAAACAACTTTCCTAATCACACTTCAGGTATTTTAAAATGTAAATAATCGATAAAAATTTAAGACGGGATAAACTGTGTTCAATACCGGATAAAAACAACGTGAAGCGCGGGACCTGGAGCGCGCATCAAAACATTAGAGAGCACTAGGCTGGACCCTCGTTCTGAATAGCCGTACTTCTTCATTTCTCTTAAGAAAAACATCAACCAATTTCTAAAGACTGTTGACATCTACTGGAAGCAATAGGAACTGCAACCAAGTGCCACAGAAAAGTGCCACACAAAACCAATTGAAAACAGTCAACTCAACAAAAAAAAAATCCTCCTGGATGGTTTGTCCTCGGGGTTTCACCTGCAAAATAAGTTCTGTTATACTCACAGACATTATTTTAACAGTTTTAGAAACTTTAGAGTGTGTTCTATCCACATCTACCAATTATATGCATATCCTAGCTTCTGTGCCTGAGTAGCAGGCAGTTTACTTTGGGTACGCTTTCAACCAGGATGTGAAAATACTGCCCCCTATCCCAAACAGGTTTTAAGGAAAGGAATTCCACACCTTAACTTCTAAAAAGGAACACATGTTAATTGAAATGCATTCCAGGTGACTACCTCATGACGCTACAGTCCTCCTTTAAGACTCCATGCTACAGTCCTCCTTTAAGACTCCATGTGTCATCATTAGATGCTACAGTCCTCCTTCAAGACTCCATCATGTTTCATCATTAGATGCTACAGTCCTCCTGTAAGACTCCATCATGTTTCATCATTAGATGCTACAGGCCTCCTTTATGACTCCATCATGTTTAGAATGTGTCTGGAAGCGCTACTCTATCTATTCTACTCTTATCCTTTTGGTTTTAATAATATTTAATAATAATAATGTTATACTAAGTAATAACTAACTTTAATAACTAGGGTTAATACCTGCCAGGCGCACCAACAAAATCTTTCTTTACCCCCCTCTAACAATACCGCTACAGAATTAGCATAGTAGGCCATGTAACTGAAGGTAATCTGAAATATTTAGGACTAACTTATTCCTTGCCACCTATTCTGAAACTAACTGCAGCTCTATGTTAAGTGTTGCAGTCATTTCAGTCGCTGTAGTAGCTGACGTGTACAGTGTTGAGTCGTCCGCATACATAGACACACTGGCTTTACTCAAATGTCATTAGCATGTTGTTGGTAAAGATTGAAAAAAGTAGGTGCCAAACAGCTGCCCTGGGGAATTCCTGATTCTACCTTGATTTTGTTGTACAGGCTTCCATTAATGAACACTCTCTGTTAGACAGGTAGCTCTGGGGTGGTAGGCCAGTAACCGAAAGATTGTTGGATTCCCGAGCTGACAAGGTAAAACTCTGTTGTTCTGTCCCTGAACAAGGCTGTTCACTGTTCCTAGGCCGTCATTGAAAATAAGAATTTGTTCTTAACTGACTTGCCTAGTTAAATAAAGGTTACATTTTAAAATATATTATTAAAAAATGTATCCACAATATAGCAGGGGGTGTAAGGCCATACGTCTTTTTCAGCAGCAGACTACGATCGATAATGTCAAAAGCCGCACTGAATTCTAACAAAACTTGCTTGTTGAATGTCCTTCCCTATAAGCTGAAAGTCTATATTTGTTTACTGTAAAATAGCATTGTATCTGGCCAAACTATTTTTTTCCAAAAATGTAAGGGTTGGTAATAGGCTGATTACTGGCTTAAATAGCCGACCAAAGGGAGCTTTACTATTCTTGGGTAGTGGAATGACTTTAGCTTCCCTCCAGGCCTGAGGGCACACACTTTCTAGTAGGCTTACATTAAAGACAAGGCAAATAGGAGTGGCAATATCGGCCGCTATTATCCTCAATTTTCCATCCACGTTGTCAGACACCAGTGACATGTCATTGTTGATTTTTTTGCCCAAAATGTCATTGAAGATGCTACAAAGATTTTTACAATCATTCTTCATGTCATTTATCTGTTTCATAGTGTAGTTTCTTCTTCTTTTTATTTAGTCACATGATTTCTCAATTTGCAATACGTTTGCCAATCAGTTATACAGCCAGACCTATTTGCCATCTCTTTAGCCTCTTCATCATACCATTTTTTAATTCCTCATCAATCCACGTGGATTTAACAGTGTTTACAGTAATATTCTTAATGGGTGCATGCTTATTAGTAACTGGGATAAGCATTTTCAAATGTGTCAAGAGCAGCGTCTGGTTGCTCATCATTACACACCATGGACCAACAAATATTATTTACATCAAAAACATAGGAATCACTACAAAACGTATTGTATGACCTCTTTTACACAATATTAGGCCCAGCCTTTGGAACTGTGGTTTTCCTAGACATGGCTACTATATTGTGATCACTACATCTGATGGATCTGGAAACTGCTTTAAAACACATTTCTGCAGCATTAGTAAAGATATGATCAAAATATGTTGATGATTTAATTTCTGTACTGTTTGTAACTACCCTGGTAGGTTGACTGATAACCTGAACCAGGTTGCCAGCACTGGTTACAGTTTGAAGCTTTCTCTTGAATGGGCAGCCTGATCACAGCTTTCCTCCAGTATTAGTTAATTAATTAACAGTGTCTTGAGTTTAGTTTGCCTGTTCAACAGTCTTGTAAAGATAGGGAGGGTTGACTGGGACAGACAATGTAACATCCATAATGTTTTAAGGAAAAGTTTTTGTAAAACAAGCACCTTACATCAGATTATCTTGAAACTTTCTCTCTAAATCTAACTTTCATCAAGGTTTTATATGGTCTATTGGTTTCTCACTTTTCATTGGCAGAATTCTTTTTCAGTGTTATGATATTCACAACATCCATATCCACCAGTCTATCTTCCTGTCAACTAACAGAATTCTGCTGGTTGTCCTGGTAACAGATACCAGTGGGCAGATCTATTGTATTTGTTCAAACGAAACTACAGCACTTACTTTGATGTGTCAAATCTGATCCTTTCTTCTCTCCTCCTCCTCTCACAGTTCCACTCAGCCCCGTTGTTTTCCTGCAGTCCACCAGCAGCACAGACAACCTCTTCATACCCAGCAGTAAGGTGCTACCGGGAGAGGCACGACACGGGGACTCCGGGAGGGTGAAAGGACTAGCGTTGTCCTGGTAACCATAAAGAGGGGACACAGACACATATCATTATGGATGCTGATGTCACTGTTGTCATAAAGTGCTTTACAGAAACCCAGCCCAGACCCAGATAGAGCAAGCTGTATGCTAGACCAGACCAAGCTGTACCATCTGGTGTTCTGATCTGGAGACTCTTCTCTGCCTCGTCAGCATCAGGATGTTGTTGAGGCTCACCAGAGGATCCACGAAAGTCATGTCTCTCTCCTGTGTGAATGACAACATCAAACAGATTGTGAACTTATGACCATCGATTGCAATCACAGAGTCTTACAAGAGGCATGCATATGTCTAAAAAAGGGCCTATAATGGCCACTTTCATCGTGATTTCCTAAAATATTGTTTGTGTTGCAAATGTAAAAGGTTCGTTCCACGAAATGGGTGCCTTTTGCGTCCCTTTGAAAATTTAAGTAGAAATTATGCACAAATGTTGAATTTGAAAAGCCTTTTAGATGAAGTGTACTTTAATGTGGACCACATGGATATTTCAATAAATCTAATATAAAAGTCACAAAAATATATGTACCAATGACGGATTGCACCTCTAACAATTTATTGAGTACTGAACAACATATTAAAGTGTAGAACTTCAGTAGAATGCCCCTTTCAAACCCCACATTAGTTCAAGAAATGCATATTTTGTGCCCGTTTTTAAGACAGTACTCACTGGTCTTAATCGGATCTTCAGTTTCCTCCTCCTTTTTCACTCCCAAAACGTCTTCCTCCTCCTCTTTAATTGAGATAGCCTCCTCTTCCTCTTTAACTCCAAAAGGTTCTTCTTCTTCTTTCAATATTACGGCATCTTCCTCCTTTTTGATTCTGAAAGCTTCTATCTCCTCTTCCACAACCTCTTTCCCATCTTCCTCTTTCACTGTAATATCATCCTCTTCTTCTTTCAATGTGATAGCCTCCTCTTCCTCCCTTTTCATCCTGAAAGCTTCTTCCTCTCCTTTCACCAGAGCTTCTTTCTCCGTCGAGATTAGTGAGCCCATGTTCCCGGGCGATTAGCCTAGTGCAGTATCAATTTAACACATTAGCTAAATTAACAAGCAATCTACGTTTCAATGAACTAGTAGATATGTAAACAGAATTGTGTTTAAAACACTAAGAGTAATATACACAAGATTTGTCTTAAACGCTTCAATGTTTTGGTTTAATGTTCGCTAGCAAACCACCACGTCGTTTGAATCAGAAGCCTTTTGTCGCTGTTGAAGAAGCCTCCTGTCCCGTCCACTAGATTATACGTCACGCAAGAAGCATCACCTGAAATACTCATATCGCCATCTGCTGACTGGAGTGGGTAACGCAGACTGGGAAAAATATTAATTACAATGTTTATTCTGGCAAGCAATGTCATAAGAAGTCATTTTAAAACAACCAGATGTTATGTTTTCTCTTCCTTCTTACAGCCAATACTTTCCTCCAGGGCTGACCTGCCCATTAGGCAGGATTAGGTGACAGATTGAAGAGGGTGGCATATTCCGAGCTAAATTGACCAAAGCGCTAACAACACATAACAACACCTCACATAATGGTGCCCAAAAACAATGAAAACTTCTCACCCAGTGGCATATGGGCTATTTAGGTGAGTGTTGGTGTTGCCACATGAAGCAGTGCCCACTTTGCAAAAGGTAACATGGACAGATATGGCTCTACCTGTGTAGAGCACATGCCCCTTTGCCCTTCCAGTCTCTAAAGTGCCCTGGTATAATTTGTATTCATTTTTTTGTCATAGTTATTCTGAACCCTCTGCCTGAAAATTGTCGTTAAATTTGCCTATATGTTTGTATTTTCCTTCAACTTTTTGAAGATTAAACAGCCAGGAAAAGCCCCTGTCTGCGTGCAGTCTACCACTATGTGTAGCTGTTAGCGATGATGCTAATGACAACCATCTTCTGGTTGATGGAAAAGCTTTCCCACAAACCTTGTCAATTAAATGTTAACTACAAAGTAGTCTATGCCTACCTGGCAGAATGATATCATGATTATTTGCATCAATCCAGTTGTGATTTGTTCAGCAGACTCTGCAATCACATGTGTGCTACAGAGACACCACTAACCAAGCAAGGCTCTTGCTGGTGCCACTTGAATTAAAGGGTATCCACACACAAAAATGAATATTTCTTAGATTTTTCTAAGACTTCAAAAGTGGTCTCCTGATGTGGTTTAAGTATTGTTGAGGACTTAGAACATCCAATGTTGTTGTTTTTCTATTAACAGTGTGATTTAGAGAGAAAAACAGAAAAACCGGGAAAAAAATCAGAAACCTGGAAAAACTAAACGGAGAAAATGGAATTAGGTTAAAAAAAGAAAAGAAAACAGATTTTATACAGATGTTATATATAGATAGAGATGTTATAGGGCCCTAAATATTCTATACATTTTCTCTCATTACTGGATTATCTAGGGATAGTGTAGAGTAACAGCTGTATCCTGAAGTGACCTTTAACCTCCCTGCTTCTCAATACTTCTTCCACTGGATCAAAGCTTCAGCCAAGTAGGATACATGATAGTGGCAACACATGGAGTTGGGTTGGATATAGTCATGGTAGGATACATGATAGTGGCAACACATGGAGTAGGGTTGGATATAGTTATGGTAGGATACATGATAGTGGAAACACATGGAGTAGGGTTGGATATAGTCATGGTAGGATACATGATAGTGGAAACACATGTAGTTGGGTTGGATATAGTCATGGTAGGATACATTGGGCGGCAAGATGTTCTTTACCATTCGGCCATCAGATTTGCCACCAATGCTCCTTATAGGACACCTCACTGCACTCTATACTCCTCTGTAAACTGGTTATCTCTGTATACCAGTCGCAAGACCCACTGGTTTAATGCTTATTTATAAAACCCTCTTAGGCCTCATTTACCCCTATCTAAGATATCTACTGCAGCCCTCATCCTCCACATACAACACCAGTTCTGCCAGTCACATTCTGTTAAAGGTCCCCAAAGCACACACATCCCTGGGTCGCTCCTCTTTTGAGTTGCTGCCATGTTGTGTTGCTACCATGTTGTTGTCATGTGGTGCTGCTACCATGTTGTGCTGCTACCATGTTGTTGTCATGTGGTGTTGCTACCATGTTGTGTTGCTACCATGTTGTGCTGCTGCCATGTTGCCATGTTGTGTTGCTACCATGTGGTGTTGCTACCATGTTGTTGTCATGTGGTGTTGCTACCATGTTGTTGTCATGTGGTGTTGCTACCATGTTGTTGCCATGTTGTGTTGCTACCATGTGGTGTTGCTACCATGTGGTGTTGCTACCATGTTGTTGTCATGTTGTGTTGCTACCATGTGGTGTTGCTACCATGTTGTTGTCATGTTGTGTTGCTACCATGTGGTGTTGCTACCATGTTGTTGTCATGTGGTGTTGCTACCATGTTGTTGTCATGTGGTGTTGCTACCATGTTGTTGCCATGTTGTGTTGCTACCATGTGGTGTTGCTACCATGTTGTTGTCATGTTGTGTTGTTACCATGTGGTGTTGCTACCATGTTGTTGTTATGTGGTGTTGCTACCATGTTGTTGTCATGTGGTGTTGCTACCATGTTGTTGCCATGTTGTGTTGCTACCATGTGGTGTTGCTACCATGTTGTTGTCATGTGGTGTTGCTACCATGTTGTTGTCATGTTGTGTTGCTACCATGTTGTCATGTGGTGTTTCTACCATGTTGTTGTCATGTTGTGTTGCTACCATGTTGTTGTTATGTTGTGTTGCTACCATGTTGTTGTCATGTGGTGTTGCCACCATGTTGTTGTTATGTGGGGTTGCTACCATGTTGTTATGTTGTGTTGCTACCATGTTGTTGTCATGTGGTGTTGCAACCATGTTGTGTTGCTACCATGTTGTGCTCCTACCATGTTGTTGTCATGTGGTGTTGCTACCATGTTGTTGTCATGTGGTGTTGCAACCATGTTGTGTTGCTACCATGTTGTTGTTATGTGGTGTTGCCACCATGTTGTTGTCATGTTGTGTTGCTACCATGTTGTTGTCATGTTGTGTTGCAACCATGTTATGCTGCTACCATGTTGTTGTTATGTGGTGTTGCCACCATGTTGTTGTCATGTTGTGTTGCTACCATGTTGTTGTTATGTGGGGTTGCTACCATGTTGTTGTTATGTGGGGTTGCTACCATGTTGTTGTTATGTTGTGTTGCCACCATGTTGTTGTCATGTTGTGTTGCTACCATGTTGTTGTTATGTGGGGTTGCTACCATGTTGTTGTTATGTGGGGTTGCCACCATGTTGTTGTCATGTTGTGTTGCTACCATGTTGTTGTTATGTGGGGTTGCTACCATGTTGTTGTTATGTGGGGCTGCTACCATGTTGTTGTCATGTTGTGTTGCTACCATGTTGTTGTTATGTGGGGTTGCCACCATGTTGTTGTCACGTTGTGTTGCTACCATGTTGTTGTTATGTTGTGTTGCTACCATGTTGTTGTTATGTGGGGTTGCTACCATGTTGTTGTTATGTGGGGTTGCTACCATGTTGTTGTTATGTGGGGTTGCCACCATGTTGTTGTTATGTGGGGTTGCCACCATGTTGTGTTGCTACCATGTTGTTGTCATGTTGTGTTGCTACCATGTTGTTGTCATGTTGTGTTGCTACCATGTTGTTGTCATGTTGTGTTGCTACCATGTTGTTGTTATGTGGGGTTGCCACCATGTTGTTGTTATGTGGGGTTGCCACCATGTTGTTGTCATGTTGTGTTGCCACCATGTTGTTGTCATGTTGTGTTGCTACCATGTTGTTGTCATGTTGTGTTGCTACCATGTTGTTGTCATGTTGTGTTGCTACCATGTTGTTGTCATGTGGTGTTGCTACCATGTTGTTGTCATGTTGTGTTGCTACCATGTTGTTGTTATGTTGTGTTGCTACCATGTTGTTGTTATGTGGGGTTGCTACCATGTTGTTGTTATGTGGGGTTGCTACCATGTTGTTGTCATGTGGTGTTTCTACATGTAATAATAACAACGTGTGATTTATATAAAGTTCTTTAGTAATAAAACATTAGTGACATAATTTAGTATTTAATATTACATAGTAAACTTTAATAATTGTAATATGTATGTTTGTCTGTACTAAAGTTTTTGAAAAAAATAAAAGGTTTGAAAGAAAATTTAATTTACTTTCAATGAATTAAATCTTCCTCTCTCTCTTTCTCTCCCTCTGTCTCTCCCCTTGGCTGGGAATGTTAAGGGTCAAGAAGTTGTGAATCTAGGGGGGGCTCTTGCACACAGGGGAACTATATGTACACAAAATAACTAACAACCTGGACCCCCAGGTGTCTTTCAAAACATATGTTTTACTAACGACCTAAACAGATCACTTATACCCTTTCAAAAATAGTTATAGGGGAGATGTCCGGGGGATGTCTCTGTCTTTGAAAGGGTGATTGTAATATTAAGATGTTCCCTTTACTGATGACCTAAACAGATACATCTTACCCCCCATAAAAGAGTGTCCGAGGGATGTCTCTGTCAACCCCACCAAAAATAAGCCCCAGAGGCCTCACACCATCCTCTTTGAAAGGTTCATTGTACTCTTTAACTATGCTTCCTTTACTGACGACCTAAACAGATCACTTTTACCCTTTAAAAAATAGTTGTCAGTTATCCAGATTTAATGGTCAAGAGATTGTGAACCTAGAGGGGCCCTTGAACACATGTTGTGTTGAGGTACACATATGTTTTCTGTTTATGAAGGAAGAAATTATTGACAGGATATAGACCACAAAAAAAAAAAAAGATAATTGTATTCTTAACGATGTGCCCTTTACTAATGACTTAAACAGATAATTTTACTCCATGAATAACCTTTTACTGCAGGGGGCTAAATCAGGGGCCTTCAATGCTGCAGAAATGTTTTGGTACCCTTCCCCAGATCTGTGCCTCAACACAATCCTGTCTCGGAGCTCTACGGACAGTTCCTTCAACCTCATTGCTAGGTTTTTGCTCTGATCTGCACTTTCAACTGTGGGACCTTATATAGACAGGTGTGTGCCTTTCCAAATCATGTCCAATCAATTGAATTTACCAGAGGTGGACTCCATTCTAGTTGTAGAAACATCAAGGATGATCAATGGAAACAGGATGCACCTGAGCTCAATTATGAGTCTCATATAGCAAAGGGTCTGAATACTTATGTAAATCATTTTTTTGTGTTAAAAACATTTGCAAAAATGTATAAAAAACTTGTTTCCGCTTTGTCATTATGGGGTATTGTGTGTAGATTGCTGAGGAAATTGTTTCATTTAATACATTTTTTAATAAGGCTGCACATAACAAAATGGGAAAAAGTCAAGGGGTCTCAATACTTTCCAAAGAAACTAAGTGATTGAGGAGAGAGCATAATTGCTATATTCTAATTAAAATCATTGACCCATAAGGGAACATATGACCAAAGCAATGCGTGACCCATACAGAATTAAACAAATATTAATCTCAATGAGAAATATAATTAAATAAACAAATGTTTGCATAACCAAAGACATGAAAACTGGTAGGGAACATTGTATTTAGCTAGGATTTCATATGGCCAGGAAGGTTACTGAGAATAACAATAGACAATAGTTAATGTTGCTAGTTTAGGGATGAAGATAGTGAAGGTTCATTATGTTAAAGATGTTTTTTATTTTGACGTGGAAACAATGTTTATTGGAAAGTAAAACAAAGAACTCTTTATTGAGACAATGATAAACAGCAATCCGTGGGAGAGTTGAGGTGGATATTATAAAATAAGGATCTGCTGGAGTCCAAGTCAAACCAAGATTCTTTATTTCTGAGCTCAGAGAGAATAACAGAGTTTGGTATTTTATTAGGATCCCCATTAGCTGTTGCAAAAGCAGCAGCTACTCTTCCTGCGGTCCACACAAAACATGACACATAATACAGAACATCAATAGACAAGAACAGCTCAAGGACAGAACTACATACATTTTGTAAAAGGCACACGTAGCCTACATATCAATGTATACACACAAACTATCTAGGTCAAATAGGGGAGAGGGGTTGTGCCGTGAGGTGTTACTTTATCTGTTTTTTGAAACCAGGTTTGCTGTTTATTTGAGCAATATGAGATGGAAGGAAGTTCCATGCAATAAGGGCCCTATATAATACTGTACGCTTTCTTGAATTTGTTCTGGAAACTTGGGGACTGTGAAAAGACCCCCGGTGGCATGTCTGGTGGGATAAGTGTGTGTGTCAGAGCTGTGTGTAAGTTGACTTGTAAGAACTTTGATGATATCTGTACATTATAGGAGCACCTGTGATGACAAAAGTACAATGATTCATGTTTTGCTTTAGCTTGAGATTAAGAATCAGTGGTTGACACCTTGCAAGTGAATGAAAAGGTCAACTGTACAAAGTCAGATGTCTATGTGTTGAAACTATATTTTAGGTAACAGATGGATAAAGGGAACTAAGAGTTCCTGTTGATACTATGTTCCAGTCTTACTTCCAGTCTGACATGATAGCAATAATGGGAAGAGTGATTAGGAAACTAACTGCCAATAACGCAATAAGCTGAACTCCGCCTAGCAGAGACATTTTTGTATTAGCAACTATTAATTATGAGCTTATATGGTGTTAAAGTTAAGGGACATCACCCTGGGCGGGGTGATCCTCAGTAGTGGATAAAAAGGGAAAACACAATTTTTTGAACTGAGTGTCTTGCTTGCAAATTTCTGTAAGTGTAAACTCCGGGTTGCAATCCTTATTAAACAAACTAACCTCTGATCAAATAAGTTTTCCTGTGGTCTCTTGTGTGCACATAGGGCAGAATTCCCTTACAGACTATGCAAACAATTTGGTATTTTCAACACATTCATGTTTCTTATAAAAAGAAGAAGTGATGCACTCAGTCTCTCCTCAACTCTTAGCCAAGAGAGACTGACATGCATATTATCTATAGCAGTCTTCTGATTACAATTAAGAGCAAAACGTGCCGCTCTGTTCTGGGCCAGCTGCAGCTTTACTAGGTCTTTCCTTGCAGCACTGGACCACACGACTGGACAATAATCAAGATTAGACAAAACTAGAGCCTGCAGAACTTGCTTTTTGGAGTGTGGTGTCAAAAAATCAGAGCATCTCTTTATTGCGGCTAGACCTCTCCCCATCTTTACAACCATTGAATCTATATGTTTTGACCATGACAGTTTACAATCTAAGGTAATGCCAAGTAATTTAGTCTCCTCAACTTGTTCAACAGCAACACAATTCATTACCATATTCAGCTGAGGTCTAGAACTTAAGGAATGATTTGTACCAAATACAATGCTCTTAGTTTTAGAGATGTTCAGGACCAGTTTATTACTGGCCACCCATTCCAAAACAGACTGCAACTCTTTGTTAAGTGTTTCAGTGACTTCATTAGCTGTGGTTGCTGATGCTTATATGGTTGAATCATCAGCATACATGGACACACATGCTTTGTTTAATGCCAGTGGCACGTCATTGGTAAGAATAGAAAAGAGTAGAGGGCCTAGAGAGCTGCCCTGCGGTACATCACACTTTATATGTTTGCCATTAGAGAAGCTTCCATTAAAAACCCTCTGAGTTCTAGTAGATAGATAGCTCTGAATCCACATTATGGCAGAGGTTGAAAAGCCATAGCACAGACATTCTTAAACAACAGGTTACGGTCAATAATATCAAAGGCTGCATTGAAATCTAACAATAGAGCTCCCACAATCTTCTTGTTATCAATTTCTCTCAACCAATCATCAGTCATTTGTGTCAGTGCAGCACATGTTGAGTGCCCTTCTCCATAAGCATGCTGAAAGTCTGTTTTAATTTGTTTACAGAGAAATATCATTGTATTTGGTCAAACACAATTTTTTCCAACAGTTTGCTAAGAGCTGGCAGCAAGCTTATAGGTCTGCTGTTAGAACCAGTAAAGGCCGTGTTTACCACTCTTGGGTAGTGGAATTACTTTGGCTTTCCTCCAGGCCTGAGGACAAAGACTTTCCTCTAGGCTCAGATTAAAAATATGACAGGAGTGGCTAGAGTCAGCTACTGTCCTCAGTAGATTCCCATCTAAGTTGTCAATGTCATTATTGATCGATAACAATTTTTCCACCTCTCCCACACCAACTTTACAAAATGTAATACTTGCACTGCTTTTCTTTCATTATGATTTTTTACAAGTTTGTTTCCATCAATCTTTATATCATTGATCTTGGCTTCCTAATAAAGTGTATTATTTTGTTGAGTTTGGTCACATCATTTCTCCATTTGCAGTACGTAAGCCAGCCAGATGTGCAGCCAGACTTATTAGCCACTCCTTTTGCCCCAACTCTTTCAAACATACAGTTTTTAAATTCCTCATCAATCCATGGAGCCTTAACAGTTCTAAGAGTCAGTTTCTTAACAGGTACATGTTTATCAATAATTGGAAGAAGCAATTTCATATGGTTTTCCCACAGTCTGAGCTTTTGTAAGCCTTCTCTATGTGCAGTCTCATGTGTTCTTTCAGGCTTCCTAAATGGGGAAAAGCTTTGCACCTGGGAGGAGTGGTAAGGCTTCTCCCCGTTGTGTATTATCTTATGTTGGTTGAGGATGCTTTTCTGGTTAAAACTCCTTCCACACTGGGAGCAGTGGTAAGGCTTCTCACCTGTGTGTATTCTCTCGTGTTTTTTCAGATCCCCTGACCGGTTGAAACACTTTCCACACTCTGAGCAGTGGTAAGGTTTCTCCCCTGTGTGTATTCTCTCATGAGCTTTCAGGCTGCTTAATTGGTTAAAACACTTTCCACACTGGGAGCAGTGGTAAGGCTTCTCCCCTGTGTGTATTCTCTCATGTTTTTTCAGGTTCCCTAACTGGTTAAAACACTTTCCACAGTGGGAACACTGGTGTCTTCTTGTTGGTTTGGACGTTTCTAGCTCTGGTTCCTCTGAGTCTGGTCTTTCTCCTACCAAAGACAATGTGTTTTTAAAAAAAGAGACCTGAATGAAACCTCCACATGATAAATAGGCCTTGCTACGAGGGTAAATCCTAATCAGATCCCTAAATAGCCCGAGGCCAGTTTTAACAATCTTGGTGTGATTTTAAAACAAATGTTGTAGAGTTTCCTGGTAATTACTGATAATGTTTACATTACTTTTTTATTCATTCTGTTTTACAAGTCAGAACACAAAAAACTAAACCTCTTCTTGGACACTCAAGACACAGACGTCGCTTAATTCCAATCGAGCAGGTGGTTCTAAATATATAACTTTCATAGCTGTATGATACAGAATGCGACCTAGTCGTGGCCAAAAGTTTTGAGAATGACACAAATATTAATTTCCACAAAGTTTGCTGCTTCAGTGTCTTCAGATATTTTTGTCAGATGTTACTATGAAATACTGAAGTATAATTACAAGCATTTCATAAGTGTCAAAGGCTTTTATTGGCAATGACATGAAGTTGATGCAAAGAGTCAATATTTGCAGTGTTGACCCTTCTTTTTCAAGACCTCTGCAATCCGCCCTGGCATGCTGTCAATTAACTTATGGGCCACATCCTGACTGAGGGCAGCCCATTCTTGCATAATCAATGCTTGGAGTTTGTCAGAATTTGTGGGTTTTTGTTTGTCCACCCGCCTCTTGAGGATTGACCACAAGTTCTCAATGGGATTAAGGTCTGGGGAGATTCCTGGCCATGGACCCAAAATATTGATGTTTTGTTCCCCCGAGCCACTTATCACGTTTGCCTTATGGCAAGGTGCTCCTTCATGCTGGAAAAGGCATTGTTCGTCACCGAACTGTTCCTGGATGGTTGGGAGAAGTTGCTCTCGGAGGATGTGTTGGTAGCATTCCTTATTCATGGCTGTGTTCTTAAGCAACATTGTGAGTGAGCCCCCACCCTTGGCTGAAAAGCAACCCCACACATGGTCTCAGGATGCTTTAACGTTGGCATGACACTGGACTGATGGAAGCGCTCACCTTGTCTTCTCAGAGAAAGGTTTTTTTCCAGATGCCCAAAACAATCGAAAAGGGGATTCATCAGAGAAAATGACTTTACCCCAGTACTCAGCAGTCCAATCCCTGTACCTTTTGCAGAATATCAGTCTGTGTGCAGATGCACTCACACCTGCCTGCTGCCATTCCTGAGCAAGCTCTGTACTGGTGGTGCCCCGATCCCGCAGCTGAATCAACTTCAGGAGACGGTCCTGGCGCTTGCTGGACTTTCTTGGGTGCCCTGAAGCCTTCTTCACAACAATTAAACCGCTCTCCTTGAAGTTATCGATGATCCGATAAAGTGTTGATTTAGGTGCAATCTTACTGGCAGCAATAGCCTTGCATGTGAAGCCTTTTTTGTGCAAAGCAATGATGACGGCACGTGTTTCCTTGCAGGTAACCATGGGTGACAGAGGAAGAACAATGATTCCAAGCACCACCCTCCTTTTGAAGCTTCCAGTTTTGGGGGGGATTCAGTTCATTTGCATGGCAAAGAGGGACTTTGCAATTAATTACAATTCATCTGATCACTCTTCATAACATTCTGGATTATATGCAAATTGCCATCATACAAACTGAGGCAGCAGACTGAAAATTCATATTTGTGTTATTCTTAAAACTTTTGGCCACAACTGTACACACTTCCTTAAACATAAAATAAGTAAATAAGTAATTTTAAGTGGAAGTCCAAAACTTGTTTTTACGTCGAAGACACAAAGCACATCAGTAAAATCTCCCCGTTGTCGAAAGGGTTCGACACCTGCTGTTTAAATGGCCCAATTTCTTATTTAGACGTTCACAGATTTTCAACATTTTGACTATCGCTGATGTCATATTTTGGGTAAAGTAAAAAATAAAGTGAAATATTTGGGAAGATGTTCCTAAAACTGAGAGTAACTACAAAAAACAAAAATATTAACGCAACATGTAAAGTGTTGGATGTTTCATGAGCTGAAAAAAAAGATTGCAGAATTTTTTACATCCCTGTTCGTTAACATTTATTCTTTGCCAAGATAATCCATCCACCTGACAGGTGTGGCATATCAAGCTGATTAAACAGCATGATCATTACACAGGTGCACCTTGTGCTGGGGAGAATAAAAGGCCTCTAAAATGTGCAGTTCTGTCACACAACACAATGCCACAGATGTCTCAAGTTTTGAGGGAGCGTGCAATTGGCATGCTGACTGCAGGAATATCCACTGGAGCTGTTACCAGATAATTGAATGTTAAATTCTCTACCAGAAGCCGCCTCCAACGTCATTTTAGAGAATTTGGCAGTACATCCAACTGGCCTCACAACCACAGACCACATGTAACGACGCCAGCCCAGGACCTCCACATCGTCTGAGACCAGCCACCCGAGTTGTATTTCTCTTTCTAATGAAGCCCTTTTGTGGGGAAAAACTAATTCTGATTGCGCCCTCCAGGGCCCACCAATGGCTGCGCCCTTGCCCAGTTATGTAAGGTCCATAGATTAGGGCCTCATTTATTTATTTACAATCACTTACTCATATAAACTGTAAATCGTTGTTTATATTTTGGTTCAGTATACACACACACACAGTGCATTCGTTAAAAACTTCTCTAGGATAGGGGTCAGCATTTTCACGTTTGGATGAAAAGCATATCCAAATTCAACTGCCAGCTACTCATCCCCAGAAGATAAGATGTGCATATTATTAGTTGATTTGGATGGAAAACACTCTGAAGTTTCTAAAACTGTTTGAATCATGTCTGTGAGTATAACAGAACTTATTTAGCAGGCGAAACCCAGAGGACAAACCATTCCGATTTTTTTTTTGAGGTCACTCTCTTTTCAATTATTTTTCATTGGGAATCCAGATTTCTAAGGGACCTTCTTTCAGTTCCTACCGCTTCCACTGGATGTCAACAGTCTTTAGAAATTGGTTGAGGTTTTTCCTTTGTGTAATGAAGAAGTACGGCCATCCAGAACGAGGGTAACTTGAAGTGTACTGTTAGATAGAGGCGCGTGACCAGAAAGCTAGCTACAGTTTGTTTTCCTCCTGTATTGAACACAGATCATCCCGTCTTCAATTTTATCGATTATTTACGTTAAAGAATACCTAAAGTTGTATTACAAAAGTAGTTTGAAATGTTTTGGCAAAGTTTATGGGTAATTTTTGGCGATACTTTGTAGTCACTTTGCGCAAATTAGAACCGGTGTTTTTATGGATCAAGCGTGCCAAATAAATTGACATTTTGGAAAGTGTGTGGGGGGGGGGGGGGGGGGTCAAAATAAAAAGTAAGTCAGTATCTGGTGTGGCCACCAGCTGCATTAAAGGAGGCCTGTAGCTTCTAAAGATGAATTACTATGGAGTCTGATGCTTTAAAGGAGAAGTTTACCCAAAATCCAGAAACTCCAAAGTGATTCCATACATTGAAACTAGTCCAGTGGATTTTTTCCCTCTCCTTGTAGTGCTGTACTGAAACAGCTGCAAAACGTGACTCGTGACGTTGCTGGATGAGGGCCTCGCTCTGCTGCTTTGCCAGTTAATTTCTTATTTTATTACAGCTTTGGCCTTTGTCTTTCACCTGGAGTTGTTTATTTATGTCTGAGAAAAAAACACTTTTCAACATAAAACATATACAGTGGGGCAAAAAAGTATTTAGTCAGCCACCAATTGTGCAAGTTCTCCCACTTTAAAAGATGAGAGAGGCCTGTAATTTTCATCATAGGTACACTTCAACTATGACAGACAAATTGAGAAAAAAAAATCCAGAAAATCACATTGTAGGATTTTTAATGAATTTATTTGCAAATTATGGTGGAAAATAAGTATTTGGTCAATAACAAAAGTTTCTCTCAATACTTTGTTATATACCCTTTGTTGGCAATGACAGAGGTCAAACGTTTTCTGTAAGTCTTCACAAGGTTTTCACACACTGTTGCTGGTATTTTGGCCCATTCCTCCATGCAGATCTCCTCTAGAGCAGTGATGTTTTGGGGCTGTTGCTGGGCAACACGGACTTTCAACTCCCTCCAAAGATTTTCTATGGGTTGAGATCTGGAGACTGGCTAGGCCACTCCAGGACCTTGAAATGCTTCCTACGAAGCCACTCCTTCGTTGCCCGGGCGGTGTGTTTGGGATCATTGTCATGCTGAAAGACCCAGCCACGTTTCATCTTCAATGCCCCTGCTGATGGAAGGAGGTTTTCACTCAATCTCACGATACATGGCCCCATTCATTCTTTCCTTTACACGGATCAGTCGTCCTGGTACCTTTGCAGAAAAACAGCCCCAAAGCATGATGTTTCCACCCCCATGCTTCACAGTAGGTATGGTGTTCTTTGGATGCAACTCAGCATTCTTTGTCCTCCAAACACGACGAGTTGAGTTTTTACCAAAAAGTTATATTTTGGTTTCATCTGACCATATGACATTCTCCCAATCTTCTTCTGGATCATCCAAATGCTCTCTAGCAAACTTCAGACGGGCCTGGACATGTACTGGCTTAAGCAGGGGGACATGTCTGGCACTGCAGGATTTGAGTCCCTGGCGGCGTAGTGTGTTACTGATGGTAGGCTTTGTTACTTTGGTCCCAGCTCTCTGCAGGTCATTCACTAGGTCCCCCCGTGTGGTTCTGGGATTTTTGCTCACCGTTCTTGTGATCATTTTGACCCCACGGGGTGAGATCTTGCGTGGAGCCCCAGATCGAGGGAGATTATCAGTGGTCTTGTATGTCTTCCATTTCCTAATAATTGCTCCCACAGTTGATTTCTTCAAACCAAGCTGCTTACCTATTGCAGATTCAGTCTTCCCAGCCTGGTGCAGGTCTACAATTTTGTTTCTGGTGTCCTTTGACAGCTCTTTGGTCTTGGCCATAGTGGAGTTTGGAGTGTGACTGTTTGAGGTTGTGGACAGGTGTCTTTTATACTGATAACAAGTTCAAACAGGTGCCATTAATACAGGTAACGAGTGGAGGACAGAGGAGCCTCTTAAAGAAGAAGTTACAGGTCTGTGAGAGCCAGAAATCTTGCTTGTTTGTAGGTGACCAAATACTTATTTTCCACCATAATTTGCAAATAAATTCATTAAAAATCCTACAATGTGATTTTCTGGATTTTTCCCCCTAATTTTGTCTGTCATAGTTGAAGTGTACCTATGATGAAAATTACAGGCCTCTCTCATCTTTTTAAGTGGGAGAACCTGCACAATTGGTGGCTGACTAAATACTTTTTTGCCCCACTGTATACACAACCGTTCAAAAGTTCGGGGTCACTTAGAAATGTCTTTTTGTCAATTAAAATCACATTAAATTGATCGTAAATACAGTGTAGACATTGTTAATGTTGTAAATGACTATTGTAGCTGGAAATGGCTGATTATTTGTGGATTATAGAGGCCCATTATTATCTACAGAGGATCATTATCAGCAACCATCATTCCTGTGTTCCAATGGCACGTTGTGTTAGCTAATCCAAGTTTATCATTTAAAAGGCTAATTGACCACTAGAAAACCCTTTTGCAATTATGTTAGCACAGCTGAAAACTGTTGTTCTGATTAAAGTATATAAATAAAAATGGCCTTCTTTAGACTAGTTGAGTATCTGGAGCATCAGCATTTGTGGGTTCGATTACAAGCTCAAAATGGCCAGAAACAAAGAACTTTCTTCTGAAACTTGTCAGTCTATTCTGGTTCTGAGAAATGAAGGCTATTCCATGCGAGAAATTGCCAAGAAACTGAAGATCTCGTAAAAAGCTGTGTACTACTCCCTTCACACAGCAGCACAAACTGGCGCTAACCAGAATAGAAAGAGGAGTGGGAGGCCCCGGTGCACAACTGAGCAAGAGTACAAGTACATTAGAGTGTCTAGTTTGAGAAACAGACGCCTCACAAGTCCTCAACTTGCAGCTTCATTAAATAGTACCCACAAAACACCAGTCTCAACGTCCACAGTGAAGAGGCGACTCCGGGATGCTGGCCTTCTAGGGGTGCCTTTTGCATCCCTTTGATATAAGTATACATTATGCTCCAATATTGCATTTTAAAAGCCTGTTGTATTAGATGAGGGGAACTTTAATACAGACCACATGGAGAGTTCAATACATCTAATTGAAAAGTACCAAAGATATATGTACCAATGGCAGATCGAACCTTTAACAATTCCTACAGTACAGAACAACATATTCAAGTGTATAACTTCAGTAGAATGCCCCTTTAAAAAACACATTAGTTCAACAACGGCATAGTTTGTGCCCCTGTTTAAGACAGTACTCACTGGTGTTAATCTGATATTCTGTCTCCCCCTCTTTCACTCCCAAAACGTCTTCCTCCTTCACCTTTATTGAAATAGCATCCTCTTCCTCTGTTTCCTCTATAACATCCTCTCCTTCTTCCACGACATTGTTCAGTCCCAGAGCTTTTTTCTGTAAATAGCAGACCTCCTCTTCTTTAGCAGGGGATGAGTAGTTTAGTGAACTCATGATCAGGGATGTTAGCTAGCTAGCTAGTTAGCATTAGCGACTAGCCTAGTGCTAGGCTCAGTATCAATATTTAACAAGTTTGCAAATTGAACAAGCAAATTAGGTTAAAGTTAACCAGTTGATACGTCAACTGAACTGCGTTTACAACACTGAGATTAGCTAATGTACATTAACATGGTCTAAAGCGTCAATCTTTCAATGTTATGTTGGCTAGCAAGCTACCGAGGTGGTTGAAAGAGTAGCGGTGTTGTTGTTCCTGAAGAAGCGCCCCGTCCAGTAAATTATACGTCACGCAAGAAGCATCACATGAAAGACGCACTTCGCCATCTGCTGACTGGAGTAGGTAACGCAGTTTGGAAACAATAGTTACTACACTTTTTTGAATTGGAAAGAACGTCATAATAATTTAACAATAAGCTGATATATTTTCTCTTACGTCTCACAAATAAAACCGTCCTGTATACAGACGTATAAGCTTAATATGAATATGTAGATGATTAATAAATACTTATATGAACAGGTAGTGTTTTAATACACATTTGCTCTGTTCATTTTTCACATTAGTTTTTATCTAGATGTGACGGTACTATTCCCTTAAAGCTACGCTCTTTAAGATACAAATCATTCTGTAAACCAGGGGTGGGCAACTTCAGTCCTCGGGGGCCTGATTGATGTCACACCTTTTCTCCCTCCCTAGCAAACACAGCTGATTAATCAAATTGCTTTCTAAACTGAAGATCATGAATTGTTGATTATTGGAGTCAGGTGTGTTAGCTAGGGCTGGGGCAAAACTGTGACACTAATCAGGCCCTCGAGGACTGGAATTTCCCAACCCCGCTGTAAACAATAGAGCAAATGCGTCACATTCAAATAGCACTTGATTATCTGTAGTGCTTTACACTGAGTCTACAAAACATTAAGAACACCTGCTCCTTCCATGACATAAACTGACTAGGTGAATCCAGGTGAATGCTATGATCCCTTATTGATGGCACAAGTTAAATCCACTTCAATCAGTGTAGATGAAGGGGAGGAGTCCGGTTAAATAAGGATTTTTAAGCCTTGAGACAAATGAGACATGGATTGTGTATGTGTATCATTCAGAGGGTGAATGGGGAAGACAAAATATTTAAGTGTCTTTGAACGGGGGATGGTAGTAGGTGCCAGGTGCACCGGTTTGTGTCAAGAACTGCAAAGTTGCTGGGTTTTTCCATTTCAACAGTTTCCCATGTGTACCAAGAGTGGTCCACCATCCTAACAGTGCCGTTTAAAATGAGGCAGAACGATTTGTTTTTTCATGAGCATGGCCTTATTTCTATTACAGCATATTAGATGACTGCCAATCATATTCCATTCACCCTGTTCAATGTAACAGCGATAGGTTTAGACTACTACATGATACTAACATTTCCCCTATACCTATCATGAGGTTGCTACAACCTGCCTATGAATTAAAGTTTACAACGTAGGTGCACACAGGTCGAGAGAAAAATTTGAGGTGACAGACAGTGACACATTCAATACCGCCTTGCACACTCTTGCCTGCATCTAGCTGATATACGGTGTAATCATTAGTCCAACAGTTGCAAACGAGAGTTTCTATTGGACAAATTCAGGTATGTTTATCCCCGTTTTGTTCCGTTTAAGAACCGTTTTTCAACAACAATCGTCGGAATGTGTGATCTAACTTGAACTTTAAGTAGCCTATATTTGATGTGATATATTTCTTTCGAGACAGGATTGTGTCACGGCACAGATCTGGGGAAGTGTACCAAAACATTTCTGCCACATTGAAGGTCCCAAAGAACACAGTGGCCTCCATCATTCTTAAATAGAAGAAGATTGGAACCACCAAGACCCTTCCTAGTGCTGGCGGCTCAGCCAAACTGAGCAATAGGGGGAGAAGGGCCTTGGTCAGAGATGTGACCAAGAACCCGATGGTCACTCTGACAGAGCTCAAGAGTTCCTCTGTGGAAATGGGAGAACCTTCCAGAAGACCAACCATCTCTGCAGCACTCCACCAATTAGGCCTTTATGGTAGAGTGGCCAGACGGAAGCCACTTCTCCGTAAAAGACGAAAGAAAGCCAGCTTGGAGTTTGCCAAAAGGCACCTAAAGGACTTTCAGACCATGAGAAACAAGATTCTCTGGTCTGATGAAACCAAGATTGAACTCTTTGGCCTGAATGCCAAGCGTCACATCTGGAAGAAACCTGGCATCATCCCTACGGTGAAGCATGGTGGTGGCAGCATTATGCGGTGGGGATGTTTTTCAGTGGCAGGGACTGGGAAACTAGTCAGGATAGAGGGAAAGATGAATGGAGAAAAGTACAGAGAGATCCTTGATGAAAACCTGCAGCAGAGCTCTCTCCAGAGATGTTCGATCTGGTTCAAGTCCGAGCTCTGGCTGGCCCACTCAAGGACGTTCCGAGACTTGTCTCGAAGCCACTTTTGCTATGTCTTGGCTGTGTGCTTAGGGTCATTGTCCTGTTGGAAGGTGAACCTTTGTCCCAGTCTGAGGTCCTGAGCAGGATTTTATCAAGGATCTCTCTGTACTTTGCTCCGTTCATCTTTGCCTCGATCCTGACTTGTCTCCCAGTCCCCTTTTAAATTATACAAGAAAAAAATATTCAATTGTATTTATATCAGCAAGCAAGAATAAATTAAATAGGACTATTTATATAATGAATATGAATTCGGAGGGCAGAAATGATTAATTATTAAAGCATTAGATCTCTAACTAAAAGCTTCAATCATACAAAAGTTATACTTTTATCCCGACCTGGTTCTCTATCAGATTAGTAAGAATGTCTCACCCGATGTTCAAGAATGGCCTTTTTCTCTTTATTCAGATTACAACCTCTCACTTTCAGTTATTTGAAAATGAAATAATCTCCAAAAGATCGTTATTTTTAAAACAAGCCTTAGAAAGTTGGTTGCAATTTCAGTTTAATCCACCAGAAAAGACCAAACAAATAATACAAAAAAATGGTTAAACTCAAATATAGTAACTGATCAAAATAAATAAATAAAATTGATTACATGAAAAAGGTATAATCTTTGTAAATTATACCATCAATAGGACTGGTGGAGTTGTCACACATGCAGCTCATAAAAAATATATGGAAATGTCTGCTCTACCCAAAATTACAACCAACTAATTGCAGCATTAAAAGCATCAATTATGAAAATTGTGAATGACACCAGATTCAAACTTAGAATTTTTCAATTGAAATTATTATACAAAATATATATGGGGATACAACGAACCTCTGCAGATTTAGCTGCGAAGAGACAGAATCATTAGATCATTTGTTTTGGTACTGTCCATATGTTGCTTGTTTTTGGTCGCAGGTCAAGGAATGGCAACATTTACCTGGAGCTAACTCTGCATACAGCACTACTGAATGATTTGAAAAGTCATAGTCAATTGATTAATAAAATAATAATACTTTTAGCAAACATGTTTATTTTTAATTTACAATCTGTAGCAACGATGAGAATATAAAAGTCAATAACTTTTGTGAAACAGCACAGTTAAAAATATATGGCAAATAAAAATCAAACGGGGTGGTCTTCAGAGATGGATGGGAGAGGTTTAGGGTAACTGAAGGATAGGACTGGGTGGTCTTCAGAGATAGATGGGAGAGGTTTAGGGTAACTGAAGGATAGGACTGGATGGTTTTCAGAGATAGATGGGAGAGGTTTAGGGTAACTGAAGGATAGGACTGGATGGTCTTCAGAGATAGATGGGAGAGGTTTAGGGTAACTGAAGGTTAGGACTGGATGGTCTTCAGAGACAGATGGGAGAGGTTTATGGTAACTGAAGGATAGGACTGGATGGTCTTCAGAGATAGATGGGAGAGGTTTAGGGTAACTGAAGGATAGGACTGGATGGTCTTCAGAGATAGATGGGAGAGGTTTAGGGTAACTGAAGGTTAGGACTGGATGGTCTTCAGAGATAGATGGGAGAGGTTCAGGGTAAATGAAGGATAGGACTGGATGGTCTTCAGAGATAGATGGTAGAGGTTTAGGGTAACTGAAGGATAGGACTGGATGGTCTTCAGAGATAGATGGGAGAGGTTTAGGGTAACTGAAGGTTAGGACTGGATGGTCTTCAGAGATAGATGGGAGAGGTTTAGGGTAACTGAAGGATAGGACTGGATGGTCTTCAGAGATAGATGGGAGAGGTTTAGGGTAACTGAAGGATAGGACTGGATGGTCTTCAGAGATAGATGGGAGAGGTTTAGGGTAACTGAAGGATAGGATTAAAAACAAACTAAATATAACTATTGTAAAATACATTGTGTCCGTAAAATGTACATAGTATGTAGAAGCTGGACGTAGAAGCCTAATAGTTGTTGTGCATTAGTTTACTCTAATTAGGGGATGGATGGTAGGGTTAGTGGAAAACATGTTTTTATTTACATACAGTGCCTTCGGAAAGTATTCAGGTTATTAGAAATGTTTGCAAATTATAGAAAATCAAAAGAAATACCTTATTTACATAAGTTTTCAGACCCTTTGATATGAGACTCGCTCAGGTGCATGCTGTTTCCATTGATCATCCTTGAGATGTTTCTACAACTTGATTGGAGTCCACCTGTGGTAAATTCAATTGATTGGACATGATTTGGAAAGGCACACGACTGTCTATATAAGGTCCCACAGTTCACAGTGCATGTCAGAGCAAAAACCAAGCCATGAGGTCGAAGGAGTTGTCTGTAGAGCGCCGACACAGGATTGTGTCGAGGCACAGATCTGGGGAAGGGAGACACATTTTTTTGCAGCATTGAAGTTCCCAAAGAACACAGTGGCTGTAGCCAAGACCATAAGCAAATAGTTGAACTGGGATATGACTACTGAGGGTAGTGCGTACAGCCCAGTGCATCACTGGGGTCAAGTTTCCTGCCATCCAGGACGTATATCAAATCCAATTTTATTGGTCACATACACGTTATTAGCAGATGTTATTGCAGGTGTAGCGAAATGCTTGTGTTTCTAGCTCCAACAGTGCAGTAATATCTAACAAGTAATATCTAACAAATTGCACAACATATAGCCAATACACACAAATGTAAGTAGGAATGAAATAAGACTATATACATAAGGACGAGCGATATCAGAGCGGAACGGACTAGGATACCGTAGACTAGTATAGAATACAGTATATACATATGAGATGAGTAATGCCAGATATGTAAACTTATTAAAGTGACTAGTGTTCCATTCCTTAAACTGGCTAGTGATTTCTAGTCTATGCCTATACGCAGCAGCCTCTAATGTGCTAGTAATGGCTGTTTAACAGTCTGATGTCCTTGAGATAGAAGTTGTTTTTCAGTCTGTCAGTCACAGATTTAATGCACTTGTACTGACCTCGCCTTCTGGATGATAGCGGGGTGAACAGGCAGTGGCTCGGGTGGTTTATGTCCTTGATTATATATTTTTGGGCATCGGGTGCTGTAGGTGTCCTGGAGGGTGGGTAGTTTGCCCCCGGTAATGCGTTGGGCAGACCGCACCACCCTCTGGAGAGCCTTGCAGTTGTGGGTGGTGCAGGTGCCGTACCAGGCGGTAATACAGCCCGACAGGATGCTTTCATTGTGCATCTGTAAAAATTTGTGAGTGTTTTAGGTGACAAGCCAACTTTCTTTAGCCTCCTGAGGTTGAAGAGGCTCTGTTGCGCCTTCTTCACCACACTGTGTTCTTGGGGTCCTTCAATGCTGCAGAAGTGTTTTGGTACCCTTCCCAAGATCTGTGCCTCGACGCAATCCTGTCTCAGAGCTATACGGACAATTCCTTCTACCTCATGGCTTAATTTTTGCGATGACAGTCTCATAGCAAAGGGTCTGAATACTTACTGTTATGTAAATAAGGTATTTCTGTTTTTTATCTTTAAGAAATTTGCTAAATTTTCATAAAACCTGTTTTTGTTTTCTCATTATGGGGTATTGTGTGTAGATTGCTGAATATGTATTTTTTTAAACCATTCTAAAATAAGGCTGTAATTTAACAAAATGTGGAAAAGTAAAGGGGTCTGAATACTTTCTGAATCCACCGTACAAACATCACATTGAATATTCACCTCACTTTTGAAAAGCTCCATGAGGAAGAAAGGATTCCGAGATGATCTTTTAGATGTTCTGTCTTCAGGATGTTCTGGGTTGATGGCTGCTGGAGAGGGGAGGGGCAATTAAGTGAGCTGGGGGCCTTTTATTACCCTGCCTCTGGGAGCCTGTCAGCTAGTGACATGATGAGAGAGAGTGAAAGAGGGTCTACCTGTAAGATAGTTAGGCAAATTTAACAATGACTTGCAGGCAGTGGGTTCAGAATAAAAATGACAAAAAAATGAATACAAATTATACCACCACCCAAAAGGGCACTTTAGAGACTGGAAGGGTAAAGGGGCATGAGCTCTACACAGGTAGAGCCGTATCTGTCCATGTTACCTTAAACAAAGCAGGCACTGCTTCATGTGGCCTCACCTACACTCACCTTAATAGCCCATATGCCACTGGGTGATAGAAATTGTCATAGTTTTAGGGCAACATTATGTGAGGTGTTATTATGTGTTGTTAGCGATGAGCGTTGGTCAATTTAGCTCGTAAAATGCCACCCTCGTCAATCTGTCACCAAATCCTGCCTAATGGGCAGGTCAGCCCTGGAGGAAAGTATTGGCTGTAAGAAGGAAGAGAAAACATAACATCTGGTTGTTTTTTATCCAATCTGCGTTACCCACTCCAGCCAACAGATGGCGATATGAGTCTTTCGGGTGATGCTTCTTGCGTGACGTGTAATCTAGTGGACGGGACAGGAGGCTTCTTCAACAGCGACAAAAGGCTTCTGATTCAATCAACGCGGTGGTTTGCTAGCGAACATTAAACAGAAACATTGAAGCTCTTTAGACCAATCTTGTGTATATTACTCTTAGTGTTTGGCTCATAATTATGTTTACGTATCTACTCGTTCATTTAAACGTAATTTGAGTCTGAAATTAGCAAATGTGTTAAATTGATAATGCACTAGGCTAATCGCTCGGAGCATTAGGTCACTAAGCTCGACGGAGAAAGAAGCTCTGATGAAAGGAGAGGGAGAAGGTTTCAGGATGATAAAGGAGGAAGAGGAGGCTATCACATTGAAAGAAGAAGAAGAGGATGATATTACAGTGAAAGAGGAAGATGGGAAAGAGGTTGTCAGAGTGGAAGAGGAGGAGGTAGAAACTTTCAGAATCAAAAATGAGGAAAATGCCATAACATTGAAAGAAGAGGAAGAACATTTTGTAGTAAAAGAGGAAGAGGAGGCTATCTCAATAAAAGAGGAGGAGAGGGAATTTCCGATTACCACCAGTGAGTACTGTCTTAAAACCAGGGTCACAAACGATGCAGTTGTTGAACTAATGGGGTCTAATTTGTGGAACGTCCCAACAGGAATCTGTTCCAAAATCTTCGTAAAGTACAAGGATGCCAACAAACGCCGCATGCAAAGTAGCATGGTCAATTCACCGAGCTAACACGCTGCCGAATAGGCATCAACTCACCACGTAGCTTATTCTTAATGTTTGTCCGTAGGCTACCAGAGTGGATTAACGTGGTGAGTGAAACACGTAATGAAATAGCCCACTCCCTTCCCGGTGTCTTATTCTGCCGCTAAACAACTTTGTATGCGCTGTTTGTTGGCAACCTTGTTATTTACGAAGTTTTTGGAACAGATTCCTGTTGGGACGTTACACAAATTATAAACACCTGAACTAATGTGTGGTTTTAAAGGGGCATTCTACTGAAGTTCTACACTTGAATATGTTGTTCAGTACTGTAGGAATTGTTGAAGGGGCCATCTGCCTTTGTTACATATATTTTTGGGACTTTTAAATTCGATTTATTGAATTCTCCGTGTGGTCTGTATTAAAACTTCTTGGGGATAGGGTGCAGAGTTTTCACATATGGAAAAATAGCGTGCACAATTTCAACTTCGTTCTACTCATCCCCCGAATATAAGATATGCATATTATTAGTAGATTTGGATAGAAAACACTCTGAAGTTTCTAAAACTGTTGGAATCATATCTGTAAGTATAACAGAACTTATATAGCAGTCAAAACCCTGAGGACCAACCTTTTTTTTTTTTAAGTCACTGTGTGTTCAATGGGTTCTCATGGGCAAACCAGAATTCTAATCACTATCCACGCAGTTTCTACTGCTTCCACTGGATGTCGCCATTGTATGGAAAAAGGTTAAGGTTTTTCATTAGAGAACTGAGAAAGATATTGACCCGGAAGTGGAGTGACTTGTATTTATGTTTGAGAGTTGAGCAAGACTTGAAAAGTACGGTGAGTTTGTTGATATCCTGTATTGAAAACAGATTGACCCGTCTTCAATTTGATCGATTATTAACGTTTACAAATACCTACAGTTGTATTACAAAAGTACTTTGAAATGTTTTGGCAAAGTTTAGAGGTAATTTTTTTTAGATATTTTGTCGTGACTTTGTGCAAATTGGACGATGCTTTTTCTGGTTCAACGGCGCCAAATAAATGGACAATTTGGAAATATATGGACGGAATTAATCGAACAAAAGGACCATTTGTGTTGTTTATGGGTCATATTGGAGTGCCAACAAAAGAATCTCGTCAAAGGTAATGCATGTTTTATATTTTATTTCTGCGTTTTGAGTAGCTCCAGCATGGTTGAAATAGGCTACACTCTCTTGTTTACATTGGGCTATCATCAGATAATAGCATCTTATGCTTTCGCCGAAAAGCCTTTTTGAAATCTGACATGTTGGCTGGATTCACAACGAGTGTAGCTTTAATTTGGTATCTTATATGTGTGATTTAATCAAGTTTAATTTTATATAATTTTTTTGAATCTGGCGCTCTACATTTTAACAGGCTGTTGGGACGCAAGCGTCCCGCGATCCCAGAGAGGTTTAAAGTGCACTTAACTTTGCATAACAGGCTTTTAAAATTCAATATTGGTGCATCATTTCTACTTAAAATATCAAAGGGGTGCAAAAATCCTCCATTTAGTGGAACGACCCTTTTACATTTACAACACAAACAATATTTTACAAAATCATGATAAGTGCCCATTTTAGGCCCTTTTTTAGACATTAATGTCTCTTGTAAGACCCTATGATTGTAGTAGAAGATCATAAGTTGACTGTCTGTCTGATGTTGTTGTTCACACAGGAGAGAGACATGACTATCGTGGATCCTCTGGGGAGCCTCAACAACATCCTGATGCTGATGAGTCAGAGAAGAGTCTCTCCAGATCAGAACACCAGATGGTACAGCTTGGTCTGGTCTAGCATACAGCTTGCTCTATCTGGGTCTGGGCTGGGTTTTTGTAACGCACTTCATGACAACAGTGACATCAGCATCCATAATGATATGTGTCTGTGTCCCCTCTTTATGGTTACCAGGACAACGCTAGCACTTCTGTCCTACTGAAGTCCCCGTGTCGTGCCTCTCCCGGTAGCACCTTACTGCTGGGTATGAAGAGGTTGTCTGTGCTGCTGGTGGACTGCAGGAAAACAACGGGGCTGAGTGGAACTGTGAGAGGAGGAGAAGAGAAGAAAGGATCAGATTTGACTCATCAAAGTAAGTAGTTTAGTTTGAACAAATACAATGGTTCAGCAGGGTTCTGTTAGTTGACAGGAAGATAGACTGGTGGATATGGATGTTATGAATATCATAACACTGAAAAAGGTTTCTGCCAATGAAAAGAGAGATTCCAATAGACCACCTTGATGAACGTTAGCTTTGGAGAGAAAGTTTCAAGATGATCTAATGTAAGGACAAAAACAGTTCCTAAGAACATTATGGATGTTACATTGCCTGTCCCAGTCAACCCCCCTGTCTTTACAAGACTCTAGAACAGGCAAACTAAACTCCAGACACTTCAATGTGGTCTGTATTGCTTCATTAACATCTGATCTACTGAACTTGTTAAACATGGAAATACCTAGATTCTTCAGATATTCTAGTCTTAATGGAGGCCTGTAGCACGTCCAGATGAAACATTATGGAGTCTAATGATGGAAAGGGGATACCTAGTCAGTTGTATAACTGAATGCATTCAACTGAAATGTGTCGAACGCATTGAACCCCTCTGAATCAGTGTGGGGGCTGCCTTCATCGATGTCCACGTCATCGGTGCCCGGGGAGCAGTTGTTGTTGGGGATTAACTGCCTTGCTCAAGTTCAGGACAGCAGATTTTTTAAACTTGCTGGCGTGGGGATTCGAACCGGAGATCTTTCGGTTACTGGCCCAACATTCTTCACCGCTAGTCTACAAATGTTACCACTTCAATTCATTATTTCTCAATGATGCTTTAAAGTGATTCCATACATTGAAACTAGTCCAGTGGAGTTTGTCCTCTCCCCCTCTCTCTCCCTGTAGTGTTGTACTGAAACAGCTGCAAAAACGTGACTTGTGATGTTGCTGCATGCGGGCCTCGTTCTGCTGCTTTGCCAGTTAATTTGTTATTTTATTAAAGCTTTGGCCTTTGGATTGGATTGTTTATTTATGTCTGAGTGGAAAAAATGTCAACCCATAAATCCTATCCAAACATGATGATGTCATAGTGAATTCATGACATCTGAATGAATAAGTATTTTCATGCTTTATAATATGGTTATATACAGTTTATATATTTATATATGTACTGAACAAAAATATAAACGCAACATGCAACAATTTCAACGATTTACAGTTCAAATAAGGAAATCGGTCAATGTAAATAAATTCACTAGGCTGTAATCTATGGACTTCGCGTGACTGGGCAGGGGCGCAGCCATTGGTGGGCCTGGGAGGGCATAGGCCCACCCACTGGTGATCCAGGCCACAAAAGGTCTTTATTACAGCGAGACATACTCCTCAGTTTCATCAGCTGTCCGGGTGGCTGGTCTCAGTTTCCCATAGGTGAAGAAGCCGGATGTGGATGTACTGGGCTGGCGTGGTTACATGTGGTCTGCAGTTGTGAGGCCGGTTGGACGTACTGCCAAATTCTCTAAAACAACGTTGGAGGCGAATTATGGTAGAGGAATTTACAGTACCAGTCAGAAATTGACTTTCCAGGGTCTTTTTTAATTTTTAAAAACTATTTTCTACATTGTAGAATAATAATGAAGATATGAACTCTGAAATAACACATATGGAATCATGTAGTAACCAAAAAAAGTGTTAAACAAATCAAAATATATTTTATATTTAAAAAGTCTTAACGTAGCCACCCTTTGCCTTGATGACAGCTTTGCACACTCTTGGCATTCTCTCAACCAGCTTCATGAGATAGTCACCTGGAATGCATTTCAATTAATACGTGTACCTCGTTAGAAGTTCATTTGTGGAATTTCTTTCCTTCATATTTATTTTGAGCCAATCAGTTGTGTTGTGACAAGGTAGGGGTGGTATACAGAAGATAGCTCTATTTGGTAAAAGACCAAGTCCATATTATGTCAAGAACAGCTCAAATAAGCAAAGAGAAACAACAGTCCGTTACTTTAAGGACCACCACAGGAATGGAAGACCCAGAGTTACTTCTTCTGCAAAGTATAGGTTCATTAGAGTTACTAGCCTCAGAAATTGCAGCCCAAATAAATGCTTTACAGAGTTCAAGTAACAGACACATCTCAACATCAACTGTTCAGAGGAGACTGCATGAATCAGGCCTTCATGGTTGAATTTCTGCAAGGAAACCACTACTAAAGGAAACCACTACTAAAGGACACCACTACTAAAGGAAACCACTACTAAAGGACACCACTACTAAAGGAGTCCAAATTTGCGATCTTTGGTTTCAAACGCAAGTAGGTGAACGGATGATCTCCGCATGTGTGGTTCCCACCGTGAAGCAAGGAGGAGAAGGTGTGATGGTGTGCGTGTGCTTTGCTGTTGACACTGATTTATTTAGAATTCAAGGCACACTTAACCAGCATGGCTACCACAGCATTCTGCAGCGATATGCCACCCCATCTGGTTTGTGCTTAGTTAGACTATCATTTGTTTTTCAACAGGACAATGACCCAACACACCTCCAGGTGGTGTAAGGGATAATTGACCAAGACGGAGGGTGATGGAGTGCTGCATCAGATGACCTGGCCTCCACAATCCCCCGACCTCAACCAAATTGAAATGGTTTGGGATGAGTTAGACCGCAGAGTGAAGGGAAGGCAGCCAACAAGTTCTCAGCATATGTGGGAACTCCTTCAAGACTGTTGTTGGAAAAGCATTCCAGGTGAAGCTGGTTGAGAGAAGAGTGTGCAAAGCCGTCAAGGCAAAGGGTGGCTACCTTGAAGAATCTAATATATATTTTGATGTAACCCTTTTTTGGTTACAACATGAGTCCATGTATTTTTTCATAGTTTTGATGTCTTCACTATTATTCTACAATATATAAAGAAAACCCCTTGAATGAGTAGGTGAGTCCAAACTTTTGACTGGTACTGTACATTAAATTCCCTGGCGACAGCTCCAGTGGACATTCCTGCAGTCAGCATGCCAATTGCCCGCTCCCTCTGAGACATCTGTGGCATTGTTGTGTGACAAAACTGCACATTTTAGCGGCCTTTTATTGTCCCCAGCACAAGGTGCACCTGTGTAATGATAATGCTGTTAAATCAGATTCTTGATATGCCACACCTGTCAGGTGGATGGATTATCTTGGCAAAGGATAAATGTTCACGAACAGGGATGTGAAAATTTGAGAGAAAATAGCTTTTTGTACATATGGGAAAATTCTATCTTTTTTTTCAGCTCATGAAACATCGAACCAACACTTTACATGTTGAGTTTATATTTGTGTACAGTGTAGTTTCTATCAGTTTTAGGAACATATGCTGTCATAGTGAATTCATGTGAATGAACAAGCCTTTTCAGACTTTAAAATATGGCTGTATATAAACTTACTATATATAGTTACTATCAGCTTTAGGAACATATGCTGTCATTGTGAATGAACAAGCCTTTTCAGACTCTATGATATGGCTGTATATAAACTTACTATATATAGTTACTATCAGTTTTAGGAATGTCTACCCAAAATATCTCACCGTATTTTTTACTTTACCCAAACTGTCATGACATCAGTAACAGTCAAAATGTTGAAAATTTGTCAACGTCTAAATAACAAACTGGGCCATTTTTAAATAGCGTGTCAAACCCTTTCGACAACGAGGAGATGTTATGTTCTTAAGTTATTTTATGTTTAAGGAAGTGCGTAGGTCACATTCTGTATCATACAGCTATGAAGTTAGATATTTAGAACCACCTGCTCAATTGGAATCCAGCGACGTCTGTGTCTTCAGTGTCCTAGAACTGTTTAGTTTTTTGTGTTCTGACTTGTAAAACAGAATGAATAAAATAAGTAATGTAAACATATTATTAGTAATTACCAGGAAGCTCGACAACATTTCTTTTAAAATCACACTAAGATTGTTAAAACTGGCCTCAGGTTATTGAGGGATCTATTAGGATTTACCCTCGTAGCAAGGCCGTTTTATCATGTGGAGGTTTCATTCAGGTCTCTATTTAAAAAAACACACTGTCTTTGGCAGGAGAAAGAACAAACTCAGAGGAACCAGAGCCAGGGACGTCCAAACCAGCAAGACGACACCAGTGTTCCCACTGTGGAAAGTGTTTTAACCAGTTTGGGGACCTGAAACGACATGAGAGAATACACACAGGGGAGAAGCCTTACCACTGCTCCCAGTGTGGAAAGAGTTTTAACCAGAAAAGCTACCTGAAAAAACATGAGAGAATACACACAGGGGAGAAGCCTTTTCACTGCTCCCAGTGTGGAAAGTGTTTTAACCAGTTAGGGGACCTAAAACGACATGAGAGAATACACACAGGGGAAAAGCCTTATCACTGCTCCCAGTGTGGAAAGTGTTTTAACCAGTTAGGGGACCTAAAACGACATGAGAGAATACACACAGGGGAGAATCCTTACCAATGCTCACAGTGTGGAAAGAGTTTTAACCAGAAAAACTACCTGAAAAAACATGAGAGAATACACACAGGGGGGAAGCCTTACCACTGCTCCCAGTGTGGAAAGTGTTTCAACCAGTTAAGGGACCTAAAACGACATGAGAGAATACACAAGGGAGAATCCTTACCACTGCTCACAGTGTGGAAAGCGTTTTACCCACTTACATAACCTGAAAACACATGAGCTAAAACACAGGTGGTGAAGCCTTACCACTGCTCCCAGGGTGCAAAGGTTTTGCATTTTAGGAAGCCTGAAAGAACACATGAGAGCACACAGAGGAGAAGGCTTAGAAAAGCTCAGACTGCGGGAAAACATATTACTCATCATAGTCACTTAAAGGTCATTAGAGAATCCACACAGGAGAGAGAAATTACTTCTCTTAGCGTGTATATTGATATTTCACATCTCATTGACTTAAAATTCATCAGAGAACATACACCGTGCTCCCGTTGTCTTATATTGTTGACTGGTAATTTTTTTACCTGTTTATACCATATGAAATTGAATTGTACAAAGTATACTCAAACATATATTTGTATGTTTTTATTAGAAAACATGAATTGAATATGGAGTCTGTCAGTTTGAATATAGAGTAGGTCAGATTTCATGTGTTTAAATGGTCCTTTTTTAAACTCTGTGTTTGTGTTTATCTGGGTGTCTTTCCTCCAGCACTACAGATAATACAGTGATATTTGGATGTGATGCATTTGTTCCATTGTTTACATTTGCATTGTTGGTCCACTGATGATTTAATGAAATTAAAATGTTCACAGACTGTTAATTGTATGTGTCCACATAACTGAGTATGTGACTAACCTTGTGAAACTGACCTATTATAATCTCCTGTTCCTGGGAGTATCATCCTGTGTTGCAAACCAGCTGCACCTGTGTCCTTGTATGAATAAAGTCCCGCCCAGGAACAGGAAACTATAAAGATATGTGCCCATTACCCAATGCTTCAGGGATTCAGACTGTCTACACTGCGCTGTGTAACTGTTATTCTCTCTGAGCTCAGAAATAAAGAATCTTGATTTGACTTGGACTCCAGCAGATCCTTATTTTATAATATCCACCACAACTCTCCCACGGATTGCTGTTTATCATTGTCTCAATGAAGAGTTCTTTGTTTTACTTTCCTGGGGTCATTTACAAGCCTCCCACTGGGTGAATAAATGTTGTTTCCACGTAATTTCAACAAAACAAATCCATGTGATGATGTTTGATCAATGCAGAAAACTGATTGGATTTGTAATAAGCCGTCAACATCAGGAATCTTTATTTATTTTTCACCCAACTTGTAAGCTAAATCCAATGACAGGTGACATTTTGTGTTGATTTCATGTTGAATTCACGACTCAAAGAAATGTAAATAGAAACTAGATGTTGAACTGACATCTGTGCCCAGTGGGCTGGTTTGAATATGTGGCAGGTGTTGGATCAATATCCACCTTAGTAGCTAAGTTTCCGTGCAATTTGCGACAGATTTTCATGTGAATATTCTCAAATATGTACAAAACAATATATGCATTTTCCCACCAGAAATGTTTCTTTCAAACAGACTAATTGCAGACATAAGGCTTTGTGTGACAAATAAAAAAACTTTTGCTGTTAAAATCCCATATACCGTATGAAAAATACAAGTTAAATGGGTTTCCGTCACATTTTCAACTCTACTGAGGGTTTAAAAAGCTGTTGTATTATATAGCAAACGTGCTTTTGTCCCGTGTACTGTAGTCAGCAGCTCACATATACAGTTCTGGTAGGCTACCTACATGATGAGATTATTATGGATGAGAGAGATATTATTTTATTTGTCAAATGGAAACCAATCATCATGTCACCAGAAGAAGACCATCAAAATGTATTGGAAAGGAGCATCAAGCTAATCACATGCAGTTTCACCACCCTATGAAGTTCATAACTTATTTAATCTGTAGCCTAATAAACTGCATGGGTTCCCAAGTCGTAGAGGGAGGACCACACAACATATCATCGCGTGACTCCAAGTTAACTGAGATGTGATGGTTATTATATAAATATTTGCACATAAAGGGGTTTCCATCGCCATTTCTCATTCATACATTTTTACTGACACAAAAAGACCCCACCATGTAAAACAAACTAACAAATTGTCTGTCTGCATTAATAAAATTGTACAGGTATATCCTGTTTCCGTCAGCCCAGTCATTACTTTTAAAATGGTTGGATCAATATCCACCTTCATGATATGGATGAAGCCTGATTTGGAATGTCTGAGTAGTTCTATATGATGTCATAATACACTCTGATAGTGATCCATTTGCTCCATTGTTTCCATGTCAGTTGGTTTCCCACTCTTATGATTTATATCTGACAGAGGGGCTTTAAAGGAATAGTATGGTGACATCTGAGTGTGGCTTTAAAGGAATAGTATGGTCACATTTACAGGTTGTGGCTCAGTATTCTTAGTATGATGTGAAAAAAGAACAATCAACTATTTATTGATAATGTATATTCCTATTCAGCTTCTACATCTGCATAGAGGCAAACAGTATCTTAAAGTTGATTAAATATATATATATATATAAATTGTACACTTCTATTTTCACTATTTGAATTATTATTAATCAAAAACTATACCAACAATACACTGCAGCTTTGACGTCAAGAAGAGAATGGGCTGATGGGTGGTGGTGCTACTATACAGGTAAGGCTGTCCAATATGAATGTTCAATCCACACAATAGGTTGATCGGTAGCCAGATAGCTAGCTGCTACAGTCCAATATGAATGTTCAATCCACACAATAGGTTGATCAGTAGCCAGTTAGCTAGCTGCTACAGTCCAATATGAATGTTCAATACACACAATAGGTTGACTGTTGACCAATATGAATGTTCATAATGAGGGAAAAATAAAGGTGGGCTCTCCTGTCAACATGGGGCTCCTGCTGCAGGTAGCCTAGTGGTTACTAGTGTTGGGCCAGTAACCGAAAGATCTCTGGTTTGAATCCCAAAGACAACTAGGTGAAAAATCTGTCAATTGGCCCTTGAGGACAGCAGCAGCAGGAGCCTCATGTTTCTCCCATTCTTCTCTGCAGATCCTCTCAAACTCTGTCAGGTTGGATGGGGAGTGTCACTACAAAGCTATTTTCAGGTCTCTCCGGAGATGATAAATCGGGTTCAAATCTGGGCTCTGGCTGGGCCCCTCAAGGACATTCAGAGACATCTCCCAAAGCCACTCCTGCATTGTCTTGGCTTTGTGCGTAGGGTCGTTGTCCTATTGGAAGGTTAACCTTTGCCCCAGTCTGAGGTCCTGTGTGCTCTGGAGCAAGTTTTCAAAAATGATCTCTGTATTTTGCTCCTTTCATCGTTCCCTCGATCCTGACGAGTCTCCCAGTCCATGCCGCTGAAAAACATCCCCACAGCATGATGCTGCCAACCCCATGCTTCACCGTAGGAATGGTGCCAGGTTTCCTTCAGACGTGACCCTTGGCATTCATCAGACCAGAGAATTTTGTTACTCATGATCTGATAGTCCTTTAGGTGCCTTTTGGCAAACTCCAAGCTGGCTTTCATGTGCCTTTTACTGAGGAGTGGCTTCCGTCTGGCAACTCTACCATAACGTCCTGCTTGGTGGAGTGATGCAGAGATGGTTGTCCTTCTGGAAGGTTCTCCCATCTCCACAGAGGAGCTCTGTCAGAGTGACCATTGGGTTCTTGGTTACCTTCCTGACCAAGGCCCTTCTCCCCCGATTGCTCAGTTTGGCCGGGCAGCCAGCAGTAGGAAGGGTCTTGGTGGTTTCAAACTTCTTCCTTTTAAGATGATGGGGACCTTCAATGCTGCAGAAATGTTTTGGTACACTTCCCCAGATCTATGCCGTGACACAATCCTGTCTCGAAAGGAGTATATCACATCAAATACAGGCTACTTAAAGTTCTTGAGAGAACACACATATGCTCGTACACTTGTCTCATTTTTACAAAAATAGAATTGTGCTTTTGGTCATGCAATATTTTCTTTATATATATATGTACACTGATCATACCAAACATTTGGAGAGAAATAAACGTCCTAATAAGGACTAGGAACCTCCTCCTTTTCCCTCAGAAGAGCCTCAATTTGTCAGGGCATGAACTCTTCAAAGTGTCCAAAGCCTTCCACAGGGATGCTGGCACATGTTGACTCCAATGCTTCCCACAATTGTGTCATGTTGGCTGGATGTCCTTTGGGTGCAGTGAAGGCTCCTCAGAGAAGGATGGTCTTCCCCTTCCTCCTCTGAGAAGCCTCCACTGCACCCAAAGGACATCGAGCCAACATGACATAATTGTGGGAAGGGATTTTCAGTGCGTTTCAGAAGAAAATAAATTGGTAAAACATTAAAATAAAATAATTTTTGGATAAAACTATACTAAATATAATCACATCACCAAATAATTGAATAAAAAAATAATTGAATAAAACATACTATTTTGCGTCCTCCTCTGGGTACATTGACTTCAATACAAAACCTAGGAGGCTTATGGTTCTCAAGGCTTCCATAGACTTAAACAGTAATTATGACAACTTCCGGAGGACATCCTCCAACCTATCAGAGCTCTTTCAGCATGAACCTTCTCCGCTGTGCAATCCGGTTTCTGAGCTGGTCATGGGTGCACCTCAGCCACGCTCAAGGTACTAAACGATATCATAACCGCCATCGATAAAAGACAGTACTGTGCAGCCGTCTTCATGGGTTGTGCCGTGGCGGAGATCTTTGTGGGCTATACTCGGCCTTATCTCAGGATGGTAAATTGGTGGTTGAAGATATCCCCCTTGGGGTCGTGGGGGCTGTGCTTTGGCAAAGTGGGTGGGGTTATATCCTGCCTGTTTGGCCCTGTCCAGGGGTATCATCGGATGGGACCACAGTGTCTCCTGACCCCTCCTGTCTCAGCCTCCAGTATTTATGCTGCAGGAGTTTATGTGTCGGGGGGCTGGGGTCAGTCTGTTATATCTGGAGTATTTCTCCTGTCTTATCCGGTGTCCTGTGTGAATTTAAGTATGCTCTCTCTAATTCTCTCTTTCTCTCTTTCTTTCTTTCTTTCTCTCTCTCGGAGGACCTGAGCCCTAAGACCATGCCTCAGGACTGCGCCGAATACAACAAGTGTAGAGCTTACAGTGAATTTCTTACTTACAAGCCCTTAACTTCTTTGGGGTAGGGGGCAGTATTTTTACGTCGGATGAAAAGCGTGCCCAGAGTAAACAGCCTGCTAGTCAGCCATAAAAGCTAGGATATGCATATTATTAGTAGATTTGGATAGAAAACACTCTGAAGTTTCTACAACTGTTTGAATGATGTCTGTGAGTATAACAGAACTCATATGGCAGGCAAAAATCTGAGAAAAAATCCAACCAGGAAGTGGGAAATCTGAGGTTGGTCGATATTCAACTCAGCTCCTATTGAAGATACAGTGGGATATTGGTAATGTTGCACTTCCTAAGGCTTCCACTAGATGTCAACAGTCTTTAGAACCTTGTCTGATGCTTCTACTGTGAAGTGGGGCCGAAGGAGAAGGGATTGAGTAAGGTCTATCATGAGCTGAACATGCGCTGACCATGCGCGTTCATGTGAGAGCGAGCTCTGTTCCATCGCACTTCTGAAGACAAAGGAATTCTCCGGTTGGAACATTATTGAAGAATTATGTTAAAAACATCCTAAAGATTGATTCAATACTTCGTTTGTCATGTTTTTATGGACTGTAATATAACTTTTTAAACTTTCGTCCATACTTTCCGCTGGACTTGCCCGCACGTCGTGAGTTTGGAAAGTGTACTAAACGCTAGAACAACAAGGAGGAATTTGGACATAAATGATAGACATTATCGAAAAAAACAAACATTTATTGTGGAACTGGGATTCTTGGGAGTGCATTCTGATGAAGATCATCAAAGGTAAGTGAATGTTTATAATGTTATTTCTGACTTCTGTTGACTGCACAATATGGCGGATATATTTTTGTCTTGATTGGGCTCTGAGCGCCGACCTCAGATTATTGCATGGTTTGCTTTTTCCGTAAAGCTTTTTTGAAATCTGATAATAAATGGCTGTGTTATTTTGTGAATAGGCACTCACCTAACATAATCGTTTGGTTTGCTATCGTCATAATGCCTTTTTGAAATCGGACACTGTGGTTGAATTTACAACAAGTGTATCTTTAAAAATGTGTAAAATAAATGTATGTTTGAGGAATTTTAATTATGGGATTTCTCTTGTTTTGAATTTGTCGCTCTGCAGTTTCACTGGCTGTTGAAGAGGTGGGACGCTACCGTCCCACATACCCTAAAGAGGTATGAATACAACAAGTGTAGACCTCACAGTGAAATGTTTACTTACAAGCCCTTAACTAACAGTACAGTTCAAGATGAGTTAAGAAAATGAGCAAATTTACTAAAGTAAAAAATAATAAAAAGTAACACAATAAAATAACAATAACAAGTCTATATACAGGGGGTACTGGTACCGAGTCAATGTGCGGGGGTACAGGTTAGTCGAGGTAATTTATACATGTAGGTCGGGGTGAAGTGACATTTCATAGATAATAAACAGCAAGTAGCAGCAGTGTACAAAACAAATGGAGGGTCAATGTAAATAGTCCAGGTGGCCATTTGATTAATTGTTCAGCAGCCTTATGGCTTATGGGGGTAGAAGCTGTTAAGGAGCCTTTTGGTTCTAGACTTGGTGCTCCGGTACCGCTTGACGTGCGGGAGCAGAGAAAACAGTCTATGACTTGGGTGACTGGAGCATCTGACAATTTTTGGGGCTTTCTTTATAATTGTCCTGGATGGCAGGAAGCTTGGCCCCAGTGATGTTCACTACCCTCTGTAGTGCATTACGGTCAGATGCCGAGCAGTTGCCATACCAGTCGGTGATGCAACCGGTCAGGATGCTCTCGATGGTGCAGCTGTAGAACTTTTTGAGGATCTGGAGACCCATGCCAAATCTTTTCAGTCTCCCGAGGTGGAAAACTTGTTGTCGTGCCCTCTTCACGACTGTCTTGGTGTGTTTGGACCATGATAATTAGTTGGTGATGTCTTCACGACTGTCTGTCCATGTGTCACTGTCTGTCACCTAAAAAACCTATCTCGACCTGTGTGCACCTACGTTCTAAACTTTAATTCATAGGCAGGTTGTAGCAACCTCATGATGGGTATAGGGAAAATTCTAGTATCATGTATTAGCCGAAACCTATTGCTGTTACATTGAACAGGGTGAACGGAATATGAATGACAGTCATCTAATATGCTGTAATAGAAATAAGGCCATGCTCATAAAAAAACAAATCGTTCTGCCCCATCTTAAACGGCACTGTTAGGATGGTGGACTACTCTTAGTACACATGGGAAACTGTTGAGCTGGAAAAACCCAGCAACTTTGCAGTTCTTGACACAAACCGGTGCACCTGGCACCTACTACCATCCCCCGTTCAAAGACACTTAAATATTTTGTCTTCCCCATTCACCCTCTGAATGATACACATACACAATCCATGTCTCATTTGTCTCAAGGCTTAAAAATCCTTATTTAACCCATCTCCTCCCCTTCATCTACACTGATTGAAGTGGATTTAACTAGTGACATCAATAAGGGATCATAGCTTTAGCCTGTATTCACCTGGTCAGTTTATGTCATGGAAGGAGCAGGTGTTCTTAATGTTTTGTAGACTCAGTGTAAAGCACTACAGATAATCAAGTGCTATTTGAATGTGACGCATTTGCTCTATTGTTTACAGCGGGGTTGGGAAATTCCAGTCCTCGAGGGCCTGATTAGTGTCACAGTTTTGCCCCAGCCCCAGCTAACACACCTGACTCCAATAATCACCTAATCATGATCTTCAGTTTAGAATGCAGTTTTATTAATCAGCTGTGTTTGCTAGGGAGGGAGAAAAAGTGTGACATCAATCAGGCCCCGAGGACTGGAGTTGCCCACCCCTGGTTTACAGGATGATTTGTATCTTAAAGAGCGTAGCTTTAAGGCACAGGTGTCAAACTCATTCCACGGGGGGCCGAGTGTCTGCGGGTTTTCGCTCCTCCCTTGTACTTGATTGATGAATTAACATCACTAATTAGTTAGGAACTCCCCACACCTGGTTGTCTAGGGCTTTATTGAAAGGAAAAACCAAAAACCTGCAGACACTAGGCCCTCCGTGGAATGAGTTTGACACCCCTGCTTTAAGGGAATAGTACCCACATCTAAATAAAAACGAATGTAAAAAATGAACAGAGCAAATGTGTATTAAAACACTACCTAATCATATAAGTATTTATTCAACATTTACATATTCATATTGTAATGAAACAGTAGGGAGCAGGTCTCGAACCCTCGACCTTCTAGTCCGAGGTCCGGCGCGCTATCGACTGTGCCGCAAAAGCATGCTCGTGTGGCAGGGTTGATTTCCGCGATTATAAATCCAGGGTCGCTATTATTATTACACTATTAAGCTTCTACGTCTGTATGCAGGACGGTATTATTTGTAAGACGTAAGAGAAAATATGTCAGCTTATTGTTAAATTATTATGACGTTCTTTCCAGTACAAAAGTGTAGTAACTATTGTTTCCAAACTGAGTTACCCACTCCAGCCAGCAGAAGGTGACGGGAGTCTTTCAGGTGATGCTTCTTGCGTGACGTATAATCTAGTGGACGGGACAGGAGGCTTCTTCAACAGCGACAAAAGGCTTCTGGTTTAACCACGCGGTGCTTTGCTAGCAAACCTAAAACTCTTTAGACCATTCTTGTGTATATTACTCTTAGTGTTTCGAACATAATTCTGTTTACCTATCTACTGGTTCATTTATAAACGTAATTTGCTTGTTAAATTAGCAATGTGTTACATTGATACTACACTAGGTTAATTTCCCGGAGCATAAACGCACAAATCTAGACGGAGAAAGAAACTGGTGAAAGGAGGCAAAGAGGCTTGAAGAATGAAAATGGAGAAACAAGAGGATGATATTACAGTGAAAGAGGAAGATGGGAAAGAGGTTGTCAAAGTGGAAAAAGAGGTAGAAGCTTTCAGAATCAAAAAGGAGGAAGATGCCGTAAAATTAAAAGAAGAGGAAGAACCTTTTCGAGTAAAAGAGGAGGATATCTCAATTAAAGAGGAGACTGAAGTTCCGATTAACACCAGTGAGTACTGTCTTAAAAACAGGGACACAAACTATGCAGTTGTTGAACTGTGTTTTTTAAGGGGCATTCTACTGAATACCTGCACTTTGATATGTTGTTCAGTACTGTAGGAATTGTTTAAGGGGCAATCTGCCATTGGTACATATATTTTGTGCACTTAAAAATTGTATTTATTGAATTCTCTATGGTCTATATTAAAGTGCACTTATTCTAATTAACAGGCTTTTAAAATATAATATACAGTGCATCATTTCTACTTAAAATATCAGAGGGACCCAAAATGAACCCATTTTGTGGAACGGCCCTTTAACATTTGCATCACAGTGGTGGGAAAAGTACGCAATTGTCATACTTGAGTAAAAGTAAAGATACCTGAATAGAAAATTACTCAAGTAAAAGTGAGTCACCTAGTAAAATACTTCCTGAGTAAAAGTCTAAAATATACTTTAGTATCAAAAGTAAAAGTATATAACTAATTTCAAATTCCTTATATTAAGCAAACCAGATGGTGCCATTTTATTTTTTTTCTTATTTCTTTTTATTTACGGATAGCCAGGGACACACTCCAACTCTCAGACAATCTACAATTTAAACGTGTGTTTAGTGAGTCCGCCAGATCAGAGGCAGTGATGATTACCGGGGATGTTCTCTTGATTAGTGCATGAATTGGACCATTTTCCTGTCCAGCTAAGCCTTCAAAATGTAATGAGTACTTTTGGGTGTCAGGGAAAATGTATGGAGTAAAAAGTACATCATTTTCTTTAGGAATATAGTGAAGTAAAAGTCAAAAATAGTAAAGTACAGATTCCCTGAAAAACTGAAACTACTTAAATACTTTATACCACTGATCACACAAAAAAAGCATAATTAAAGTGTCTAATTTAGGCCCTTTTTAGACATATATTCATGCCTCTTGTAACACTCTGTAATTGCAATAGAAGTTCATAAGTTTACCATCTGTTTGATGTTCTCATTCACACAGGAGAGAGACATGACTATCTTGGATCCTCTGGGGAGCCTCAACAACATCCTGATGCTGATGAGGCAGAGAAGAGTCTCTCCAGATCAGAACATCAGATGGTACAGCTTGGTTTGGTCTAGTATACAGCTTGCTCTATCGGGGTCTGGGCTGGGTTTCTGAAAGCACTTTATGTCAACAGTGACATAAGCATCCATAATGATATGTGTCTGTGTCTCCTCTATGGTTACCAGGACAACGCTTGCCCTTCCTCTCTCCCGGAGTCCCCGTGTCATGCCTCTCCCGGTAGCGCCTTACTGCTGGGTATGAAGAGGTTGTCTGTGCTGCTGGTGGACTGCAGGAAAACAACAGGGCTGAGTGGAACTGTGAGAGGAGGAGAAGAGAAGAAAGGATCAGATTTGACATATCAAAGTAAGTGCTGTAGTTTAGTTTGAACAAATACAATAGATCTGCCCACTGGTATCTGTTACCAGGACAACCAGCAGAGTTGTGTTAGTTGACATGAAGATGGACTGGTATCTTTTACTAGTAGGGCTGTCACAGACTAATAAACATCTTGTTTGACTTAGTCACCTGTTCTTTCGACCAATCAATTGGTGCAAATTTTAAATGTGTATTTCTATATATACACTACCGTTGAAAAGTTTGGGGTCAATTAGAAATGTCCTTATTTTTGAAAGAAAAGCAATTTTTTTGTCCAATAAAATAACATCAAATTGATCAGAAATACAGTGTAAACATTGTTAATGTTGTAAAGGACTGTTGTAGCTGGAAATGGCAGATTGTTTTATGGAATATCTACATAGGCGTACAGAGGCCCATTATCAGCAACCATCACTCCTGTGTTCCAATGGCACTTTGTGTTACCTAATACAAGTTTATAATTTTAAAAGGCTAATTGATCATTAGAAAACCCTTTTGCAATTATGTTAGCACAGCTGAAAACTGTTATGCTGATTTAAAGAAGCAATAAAACTGGCCTTCTTTAGACCAGTTGAGTGTCTAGAGCAGGGGTGTCAAACTCATTCCACGGAGGGCCTAGTGTCTGCAGGTTTTTGGTTTTTCCTTTCAATAAAGCCCTAGACAACCAGGTGTGGGGAGTTCCTAACTAATTAGTGATGTTAATTCATCAATCAAGTACAAGGGAGGAGCGAAAACCCGCAGACACTCGGCCCCCGTGGAATGAGTTTGACACCTGTGGTCTAGAGCATCAGCATTTGTGGGTTTGATTACAGGCTCAAAATGGATCAATTAGCCTTTTAAAATGATTAACTTGGATTAGGTAACACAACGTGCCATTGGAACACAGGAGTGATGGTTGCTGATAATGGGCCTCTGTACGCCTATGTAGATAATCAGCCATTTCCAGCTACAATAGTCATTTACAACATTAACAATGTCTACACTGTGTATATGATCAATTTGATGTTATTTTAAATGGACAAAAAAACAGCTTTTCTTTCAAAAACAAGGACATTTCTAAGTGACCCCGAACTCTTGAATGGTATTGTATATCCTCACACCATCCATGTTGTAAACAGCATTCTGCATGAATTCCGACTCAACTTGCAACAAAACAATTTTATGAAATCTAATTTTGTTAGAAATCTAACATTGTTTAACATGGTCAAGTTCGGTTTCTGTGCAATCTTCAGACACTCTAGAAGGCAACCAAACTCGTTTCATCATTCTACATTATGTATTGGCTATACAACACCTGAACTAGCCCATGAAGGGTCTTGGTCCAATGACCACCTATCGTTTTGAAACCTAGCTAGATAGTCAATGAGCTGGGCTTTCCAGCAGTATGTGAATGCCGTTTGTAGGACAAACAGCCATCATGCTAGAGCTGTGCACAACAGAGTTCATTCTCTGGTGAAAGGAAACAGGACGCACTGTAGTTTACGTTTCACAGCAGTTCCTTCTCTTCTACAAACTTCTCAAATCTGAAAAAGTTAAACATGGCTACTAAGAGTGGAAAAGCTAAATCTCAGTCCAAGTATAAACATTTTGATTATATTATTGCAGAAATTGACCAGGAGAGTGACACAGAAGGAATGGATGAGGACTCTGTGAGTGACCACAGTTATGATTCCAGTGCGGAAGAAATGTTTTTGGAAGGAAAAGATCCACTTTTAGACCAGTAAGTAAAAAAGGTTTTTGCTTCTCATGCTAATGCAGTTGTTTAAATGGTCGCATATTCATTTGATCTTTTTTATTTATTTATATATATTTATACACACAGTCGAAGTTTACATGCACTTAGGTTGGAGTCAGTATAACTCGTTTTTCAACCACTCCACAAATTTCTTGTTAACCTCACTAGGGTATGTGGGACGGTAGCGTCCCACCTCGTCAACAGCCTGTGAAACTGCCGGGTGCCAAATTCAAAACAGAAATCCCATAATTTAAATTCCTCAAACATACAAGTATTTCACACTATTTTAAAGATACACCTGTTGTAAATCCAGCCAAAGTGTCCGATTTCAAAAAGGTTTTACGACGAAAGCACACAAAACGATTATGTTAGTTTAGAGCCAAGTCACAGAAAAATACAGCCATTTTTCCAGCCAAAGAGAGGAGTAACAAAAAGCAGAAATAGAGGTAAAATGAATCACTAACCTTTGATGATCTTCATCAGATGACACTCATAGGACTTCATGTTACACAATACATGTATGTTTTGTTCGGTAAAGTTCATATTTATATCCAAAAATCTGAGTTTAGGCGGGACGCTACTGTCTCACTTGGCCAAAAGCCAGAGAAAATGCAGGGCGCCAAATTCAAATGAATTACTATAAAAATCTAACTTTCATTAAATCACACATGAAAGAGACCAAATTAAAGCTACACTGGTTGTGAATCCAGCCAACATGTCAGAATTCAAATAGGCTTTTCGGTGAAAGCAAACAATGCTATTATCTGAGGATAGCACCATAGTAAACAAAGAGAGAGAAGCATATTTCAACCCTGCAGGCGCGACACAAAATGCAGAAATAAAAATGTAATTCATGCTTTAACTTTGACGAGCTTCTGTTGTTGGCACTCCAATATGTCCCGTAAACATCACAAATTGTCCTTTTTTTCGATTAATTCCGTCGATGTATATCCAAAATGTCCATTTATTTGGCGCATTTGATCCAGAAAAACACCGGTTCCAATTTGTGAAACGTGACTACAAAATATCTAAGGTTACCTGTAAACTTTGGCAAAAAATGTCAAACTACCTTTGTAATACATCTTTTGGTATTTTTTTACGTAAATAATCGATAAAATTGAAGACGGGATGATCTGTGTTAAATACAGGATTAAAACCAACTGTAGCTAGCTTTCTGGTCACGCGCTTCTAACAAACAGGACACTTCGAGTGACCCTCCTTCAAGATGGCCGTACTTCATTATACAAAGGAATAACCTCAACCAATTTCTAAAGACTTCCAGTGGAAGCGGTAGGAACTGCAAGAATGTCCCTAAGAAATCTGGTTTCCCAATGAAAATTAATTGAAAAGAGAGTGACCTCAAAAAAAAAATCTGAATGTTTTGTCCTCAGGGTTTCGCCTGCTAAATAAGTTCTGTTATACTCAGACATGTTTCAAACAGTTTTAGAAACTTCAGTGTTTTCTATCCAAATATATCATAATCATATCTTATCTTCTGGGGATGAGTAGCTGGCAGTTTAATTTGGGCATGCTTTTCATCCAAAATTCTGAATGCTTCCCCCTACCCAAGAGAAGTTAACTGCCTTGTTCAGGGGCAGAATGACATATTTTTACCTTGTCAGCTCTGGGACTCGATCCACCAACCTTTGGGTTAGTGGCCCAACGCTCTAACCACTAGGTTACCTTACCTTATCGCCCCGAGGTTCCACATCATCAAGCAACATGGTCTGTTTGGTGCTGTTCCATTCACTCCATTCCATTGTTATATAAATAGCCATTGGAGGCTGTTGAGGGGAGGGCGGCCCACAACAATGGCCGGAATGGAGTAGAATGGAACAGCACCAAACAGACCATGTTGCTTGATACCATTCCACTCACCCCACCCCGGCCACCACTATGAGCCGTTCTCCCCTGACCAGCCTTATTCACCATTGATAAACACACACTTCACCGTCGTGATTATGTTCCCTCTACTCTATATAATAGACATCTGTTTATTTTACGTGTCGATACAGGGCTCATCTGTAGAAGTATTCTTACTGATTGTTTTTTCTTACACAGTGCCAGGGACTCGGATGAACAATGGGAACCCACAATGTCAAGGTGTCCATCCCTCACTAATTCAGACGCTGAAGCTGGTTCATCCAGCCGGACCCCTGCTGTCTCCTGCTCCACACCTTCCCCCGCCCGGCCATCTAGAGGTGTGAAGAGGCCAGCCCAGAAGCGGAGGAGGCCCAGTGAACCAGCGGCAACTACCACTGAGGCAGAGGACCGTTGGCACACTGTGCTAGAAGATGATGTGGAGCCACTTCCACCAACATTTAGACCGAAAAGGCAGCCAGGACCTCAGCTGGACATGACTGCAAAGTACAGCCCCCTTCATCTTTTCCAGATGTTTTTCTCCTTGTCAGTTCTTGATTCGCTGGTTTCTAACACCAACAAGTATGGGGCTAAGACACAAGCAGGCAAGAAAGAGGCATGGAAGCCCATTTCCATCCAAGACCTGTACTGTTACATCTCACTGGTTATTTACATGGGGTTTGTGAAGTGTAAAAACCTCAAGGACTACTGGAGAACGTCAACACTCTACCAACTGCCTTTCCCCTCCACTGTCATGTCTTCTAAAAGGTTTCTGACTATCTCGCAGGCGCTTCATATCAGTGACCCACAAGTTGACGACGACAATGACAAGAAGAGAGGCACAGCAAGCTTTGATAGGCTCTGCAAAATCAAACCTCTCTACCCCAGCATGGTTGAGGCTTGCAAGACCCATTTTCAACCCAACCAGAACCTGTCTATAGATGAGAGGATGGTAGCCTCAAAGGCTAGAATTGGCCTCAAACAATATATGTGTAACAAGCCAACAAAGTACAAACTGTTTGTTTTGGACGATTCTGTGTGTGCCTACACTTGGAATTTTTTTGTTTACGAGGGGGAATCCATCTCAGCCACCGGTAAGGGACTTAGTTATGATTCCGTTATGGAATTATTTGATTTTCAACTGCTGGGGACGGGCTACAAACTGTTTGTGGACAACTTCTACACAAGCCCTACCCTGTTCACAGACCTGAGGAAGCTGAATGTGTGGGCTTGTGGCACCATTCGTCCCAACAGAGTGGGTTTTCCCAAAACAAAAGTCAACGACATGCCTAAGCGGGCTGATAGGGGTACCATGCGATGGATTCGTAAAGATGACCTGCTCTTTGTGAAGTGGAGGGATACCAGAGAGGTGGTCATGTGCTCCAGTATCCACAAATCGTACAGTGGCGATCACGTAGTCAGGCGTGTGAAGGACGCTAATGGGGAACAGACCACTAAAAATGTCCCCATTCCTGCTGCTGTGAAGGATTACAACAAGAACATGGGAGGTGTGGACCTGTCAGAAGCTCTGATAGGCTACTACAATGTTCTCCACAAGACAATGAAATGGTACAAGACATTGTTTTATCATTTCATAGACATTGCTGTGTTGAATGCATTCGTCCTCCAGAAGGAAATGGCTAAGAGCTGTGGACAGACCCCCATGACACAGCTAGCCTTCAGAAAGCTGCTCATCCAGGAGCTTGCTGGCTACGGCACAAAGTCCACTGCAGCACCTTCTGCCCCTTCTACCTCTGTCCCTTCTGCTCCTGCCACCAGTGGTGTTCACATGGCCAAATTCATAACTGCAGGCATGAATGTGCCTCTGGGCAAAAAGGCCACAGCATGGAGGCGTCGTTGTGTTCTTTGTCGCATGAAGTCCCCCATCACCTGCACGACTTGTTCGGTTTGCCTCTGCTTTACAGCAGAAAGAGACTGCTTTGGGACTTGGCATCAGCAGCACAATATTGTGTAGAGGACTGAGGATCTTCCAAATACTGTCATTCTAAAGTGTTCAAATAGTTTTTTTTACTTTTTTTATTTTTACTTTGTGTGGTTTGTGGTGTTGTTCAACAGTGACATTGGATCACTGTGGGCTGCTAACTTGGCCCTTAAATGTTTCACTTCTGTGTTTGGAGATATTGGATCAGCATTCTTGTCACATTTCCCGTTAGTATCTTTTATGTAGGGAAGCTAATGATCCATCATTTATGACATTCCTGGGAGTGTGTAGACTTGTATTTTTTATTAGCGTAGCATTTTTGTATTTTCTATGTAGTTATTTTCTTGAAAAAATCAATTTGGCCATTTGGGCAACTGGTGTGGGACACCTGGGTGACTTCATACTAAATGTCATGTAACTCGCTCATTCTTGAAGTTATCAGTCTGACTTTGCACATGTACTGTTGTGGACAACATATAAATGACCCCCAGCGTCCTATATCAATGTATGTCCTTTTGCATTTCAAAGATTATCAAATAAAAATTGTAAACATGTTTTTTTTTGTTTTTATCTTTTACCAGCTGTGTTATATTCTCCTACATTAATTTCACATCTCCACAAACTTCAGTGTTTACTTTCAAATAGTATAGAATATGCATATCCTTGCTTCAGGTCCTGAGCTACAGGCAGTTAGATTTGGGTAATTTTAGGTGGAAATTGAGATGAAGGGTCCTATCCGGAAGAGGTTTTAACCTGACCCAACCATTCTCCTCCCTCTCCTGCTGGCTTTCGCAGATTGTGCCATTATTCTCCTGAAGTTGCCGCATTGACCAATCATGTCAATGAGAAGCTATACAGAGCTGTCCTCATTGGTACAACATTTGGGAGGCGCTTGGCGGTGCAGTACGGAGCTCCATTTGGCCTCTGGAGGCTGAGACCAAATTTTTGGATAAAGCATAAATTGGATTTTAGTCTTTTTTTTTAGGGTTAGTTCAGAGGGTGCAAATACAAGGCCTTCGGAAGTATTCAGGCCCCTTGACTTTTTCCACATTTTGTTACGTGACAGCCTTATTCTAAAATATATATATTTTTAAATAATCAATCTACACAATACCCAATAATGACGAAGTAAAAACAGGTTAATATAAAAAATGGAAATATCACATTTACATAAGTATTCAGACCTTTTACTCAGTACTTGGTTGAAGCACCTTTGGCAGCGATTACAGCTTCGAGTCTTGGGTATGACCCTACAACCGCCTTTCTTAAAGTATGGGTCGCGACCCTGTTAATGGTGGGTTGCGATGTGTCAGTGTACATTTATAATTGTTCACAACACCACAAAAATTGCAAAAAAATTCAAACCTGTTTTCGCTCTGTCATTATGGGGTATTGTGTGTAGGGAAAAAAACGATTTAATCAATTTTAGAATAAGGCTGTAAGGTGAAAGGTCAAGGGGTCTGAATACTGTATGTGCGAAGTTAAAATATTCCCAAGAGACATGTTCTAAACTCTGCTTCTGGCTCCTCAGCAACTTTGCAGTATTTTGTTATTTCTATTAGCCCAGAACGTTTGTTGTGTCATTACATACAGCCGGAAATAACATTTGGATATCAGAGCGGCGGTAACTCACCAGCATTACGACCAGGAATACAACTTTCCAGAATGTGATCCTTTGTTCGTACCCCCCAGGGCTCGTCACCGACGGCAGAGAAGAGGTATTCCGAGTGGACTTCTAGTCAGACTCAGGAGGCGGGCACACCATGTACAAAGAATAATAATGCAATTTAACCATTGATGGATGGTGACAAAAATAATGACATCACCAGTAGTCATGTTAAAGTTTTCAATGTTTTATTGGTGGAGTTGATGTATTTGCATGTGGCTGTGCATTATATGATGCCTGAATAGGAAACCTAGTCTGATCGTGACTACTGGTTTTCTTAATAAATTATTGATCAAAACCTTCTTTGGGGTTAATTCCAAATATCTACTTGCATTGCTTGGTAGTGTATTCGCATAGTATGATACATAAATAATAACATTTAAGTCAAATAAAACAAACAGTATTATCCAGAATTCAGACGTGAATAACATTTTTGTTATCACATCAACAAAACCTTTCAGAATGTACCTGTTTTCATTATAGAACGTTGGCTAGTAAGCTGCCGATCTGTCTGAATCAGTAGCCTTGTGTCGAACGGTCCCGTCGACTAGATTATACGTCACGCAAGAAACAACTTGAAAGAATCATCTGCTGACTAGTTTGGGTGACGCAGTTTAGGAAAATGTTAATTACATTGTTTATTCTTGCTAACAACTTAATACAAAGTATTTTCAAAATAACCAGATCTGTTTTTACTGCCCCACAGGAAGCATTTTGCCATGCTGTCATTGGAAATACGAATTTGTTTCCGAGGCTGCTGTTCATGCTGGGAATGTTGATTGGCAATTCAGTTTGGTAAACTAAGAAAACTATCATTTCTATAGTAGATTTTGATCACACAATATACATTGGACATACTCAGAAGTAAATACCACACCTTTTCATTCCATGTCATTCATTTCACTACTTTCACAGGAAGTTATGCTACACTGCCTACAGGAAGTTGTGCTACACTGCCTACAGGAAGTTCTGCTACACTGCCTACGGGAAGTTATGCTACACTGCCTACAGGAAGTTCTGCTACACTGCCTACAGGAAGTTATGCTACACTGCCAACATGAAGTTATGCTACACTGCCTACAGGAAGTTATGCTACACTGCCTACAGGAAGTTCTGCTACACTGCCTACGGGAAGTTATGCTACACTGCCTACAGGAAGTTCTGCTACACTGCCTACAGGAAGTTATGCTACACTGCCAACATGAAGTTATGCTACACTGCCTACAGGAAGTTATGCTACACTGCCTACAGGAAGTTCTGCTACACTGCCTACAGGAAATTATGCTATTTATATCTTCATTCCTACAGCCTTCATCCCTGCCCCCGGAGTCTCTTCACTGTCTGATCTTCAGCCCCATGTTCACAGGAGAGCCCACCTGCACTCAGCTGGGCAGGTGCCTTAACAGGAAAAGGATATGACATCAGACAGGGAGAAAGGCAGGAGCAGTGGTGCCCTGTATGTCCAAGGTGTCTCTGGGCCAGATGACTGTAAAATAACTTTGTGACCGCTGCTGAGGTAAAAAAAAAAGGCCATACAGATTTGCTTGATTGATTGTATAAATATAAGTCCTACTACCAGTCAGGTAGGAAGTAGCAGTGAAGTCCTATTACCAATCAGGTAGGAAGTAGCAGTGAAGTCCTACTACCAGTCAGATAGGAAGCAGCAGTGAAGTCCTATTACCAGTCAGATAGGAAGTAGCAGTGAAGTCATATTACCAGTCAGATAGGAAATAGCAGTGAAGTCCTACTACCAGTCAGATAGGAAGTAGCAGTGAAGTTCTATTACCAGTCAGATAGGAAGCAGCAGTGAAGTCCTATTACCAGTCAGATAGGAAGTAGCAGTGAAGTCATATTACCAGTCAGATAGGAAGCAGCAGTGAAGTCCTATTACCAATCAGATAGGAAGTAGCAGTGAAGTCATATTACCAATCAGGTAGGAAGCAGCAGTCCTACTACTACAGAAAATGTCACCTGTCATTGGATTTAGGTTGCCAGTTCGGTGAAAAATAAAAAATACCTGATGTTCATGGCTTTTCACAAATCCAATCAGTTTTCCACATTAATCAAACATCATCACATGGATTTGTTTTGTTGAAATGACGTGGAAACAACATTTATTCAACCAGTGGGAGGCTTGTAAATGCCCACAGGAAAGTAAAACAAAGAACTCTTCATTGAGACAATGATAAACAGCAATCAGTGGAGAGTTGTTGTGGATATTATAAAATAAGGATCTGCTGGAGTCCAAGTCAAACCAAGATTCTTTATTTCTGAGCTCAGAGAGAATAACAGTTACACAGCGCAGTGTAGACAGTCTGAATTCCTGAAGCATTGGGTGATGAGCACATATCTTTATAGTTGCCTGTTCCTGGGAGGGACTTTATTCATACAAGGGCGCAGGTGCAGCTGGTTTGCAACACAGGATGATACTCCCAGGAACAGGAGATTATAATAGGACGGTTTCACAAGGTTAGTCTGTGGTGGTTCATTTCTGTATTACCAAATGAGGAGAGACAAACTTCACACACCAATCAGAGTTATACTTAAAAACTTCACACACCAATCAGAGTTATACTTAAACTACATCTTTAATAATAAGATCTTTGCAATGACTTTCAACAATTCACTATTTGTAATGAACCGTTGAGAGTGGCAACACAATCAAGTTTATTTTATATAGCCCTTCGTACATCAGCTAATATCTCGAAGTGCTGTACAGAAACCCAGCCTAAAACCCCAAACAGCAAGCAATGCAGGTGTAGAAGCACGGTGGTCAGGAAAAACTCCCTAGAAAGGCCAAAACCTAGGAAGAAACCTAGAGAGGAACCAGGCTATGAGGGGTGGCCAGTCCTCTTCTGGCTGTGCCGGGTGGAGATTATAACAGAACTATGCCAAGATGTTCAAAATGTTCATAAGTGACAAGCATGGTCAAATAATAATCATGAATAATTTTCAGTTGGCTTTTCATAGCCGATCATTAAGAGTTGAAAACAGCAGGTCTGGGACAGGTGGCGGTTCCATAACCGCAGGCAGAACAGTTGAAACTGGAATAGCAGCAAGGCCAGGTGGACTGGGGACAGCAATGGCTACTGAGATCTTTTATAGCAAAGATCCACCCCCTAGTCAACATAAACAACAGATATTAGGAACAGTTTACAAAGTGAGACTTTATAATGAGAAAGGAGTATCCCGTAGCCAGATAGCATTCGCTATAATTTATCATTCAGTTTGGTCCCTAAGACGAGGTTCTAATCTCGTTCCTGGTACTTCATAGCACAAAAACACTAACTCATCCAATGGCATAACTCAATTGTCAACTCTAGATACTCCCATCTCAAGTAAAACCCCTTCTTGACCCCACTCCTGGACAAGCTCACTGAGGGGAGTGAGCCTCTAGGTCATACACTATCCAAGGATAAGTGCAACATCGGAGAGGCCATACAATGGTTCCAGACACTGCCATACACCTCCCCCCAATGCCAAAGGAGGGAGTGACTTGCGCACAGACATTGTGGAAACCAGTAATTGGTTCCCCATTAATCACACCATCCCTGCACATAGTTTAACAGATACATTCACATAGGAAGACAATGTTCCCTCCAGTCCTCTTCCCTTCCTGATATTCTGCATAGCACCAGGGACATGTGAAAGACAAGCCTGACCTCTCCCCTCTCTGGGCCCCAGGTGACTGAGCCCCAGCTGAGGGAAGAAGTGCAACTGCCATCACCAGAGTCCGAAGGGATACATTCTAATAACAAGTATATCACATCAGCATATTATGCAGATAAGACATCTTAATTATCTATGTTACCCACCTAATTCTGATTCATCCACCACAAGTCACATACTCAGATATGTGGACACATACAATTAACATTTTGCATTACAGAGTCTGTGAACATTTTCATTTCATTAAATCATCAGTGGGCCAACATTGCAAATGTAAACAACGGAACAAATGCATCACATACAAATATCACTTGATTATCTGTAGTGCTGGAGGAAAGACACCCAGATAAACACAAACACAGAGTTTAAAAAAGGACCATTTAAACACATTAAATCTGACCTACTCTATACTCAAACTGACATACTCAATATTCAATTCATGTTTTCTAATAAAAACATACAAATATATGTTTTAGTATACTTTGTACAATTCAAGTTCATATGGTAAAAACAGGTAATCATTATCAGTCAACAATATAAGACAGCAAGTCCCCTGTGTGTATTCTCGCATGCCATTTCAGCTCCCCCGGCTGGCTGAAACTCCTTCCACATTGGGAGCAGTGGTAAGGCTTCTCCCCTGTGTGTATTCTCTCATGTTTTTTCAGGTTCCCTAAATCGTTAAAACTCTTTCCACACTGATAGCAGTGGTAAGGCTTCTCCCCTGTGTGTATTCTCTCATGCCGTTTCAGATCCGCAGGCCGGTTGACACTCTTTCCACACTGGTAGCAATGGTAAGGCTTCTCCCCTGTGTGTAATCTCTCATGCCAAGCTCCCCCCGGCTGGTGGAAACACTTTCCACACTGGGAGCAGTGGTAAGGCTTCTCTGTGTGTATTATCTCATGTTTTTTTCAGGTTCCCTAAATCGTTAAAACTCTTTCCGCACGGGGAGCAGTGGTAAGGCTACAACCCTTTCTACAGTGGGAGCACTGGTGTCGTCTTGCTGGTTTGGACGTCCCTGGCTCTGGTTCCTCTGAGTCTGGTCTTTCTCCTGCCAAAGACAGTGTTTTTAAAAAATAGAGACCTGAATGAAACCTCCACATGATAAAACAACCTTGCTACGAGGGTAAATCCTGAATCAGATCTCTCAATAACCTGAGGCCAGTTTTAACAATCTTTGTGTGATTTTAAAACAAATGTTGTAGAGCTTCCTGGTAATTACTGATATGTTTACATTACTTATTTTATTCATCCTGTTTTACAAGTCAGAACACAAAAAACTAGACAGTTCTATGACACTAACACAGACATCGCTGGATTCCTATCAGCAGGTGGTTCTAAATATATAACCTTCATAGTTGTATGATACAGAATGTGACCTACACACTTCCTTAAACATAAAATAACTAAAGAAGTCATTTTGTGTGATAGTCCAAAACTTGTTTTTACGTCGAAGACACAAAGCACATCAGTAACATCTCCCCGTTGTTGAACGGGTTCGATCCATCCTCCTGACAGGTGTGGCATATCAAGAAGCTGATTGAACAGCTTGATTATTACACAGGTGCACCTTGTGCTGGGGATAATAAAATGCCACTCAAAAATGTACAGTTTTGTCACACAACAATGCCACAGATCTCTGAGGGAGCGGGCAATTGGCATGCTGACTGCAGGAATGTCCACTGGAGCTGTTGCCAGGGAATTTAATGTACAGTACCAGTCAAAAGTTAGGACTCACCTACTCATTCAAGGGTTTTTCTTTATTTTTACTATTTTCTACATTGTAGAATAATAGAGAAGACATCAAAATTATTAAAAAACACATGGAATCATGTAGTAACCACAAGTGTTAAATCAAAATATATATTAGATTCTTTAAAAGTAGCCACCCTTTGCCTTGATCGCTTTGCACACTCTTCGCTTTCTCTCAACCAGCTTCACCTGGAATGCTTTTCCAACAGTCTTGTAGGAGTTCCCACATATGCTGAGAACTTGTAGGCTGCTTTCCCTTCACTCTGCAATCCAACTCATCCCAAACCATATCGATTTTGTTGAGGTCGGGGGATTGAGTAGGCCAGGTCATCTGATGCAGCACTCCATCACTCTCCTTCTTGGTCAAATAGCTCTTACACAGCCTGGAGGTGTGTTGACCAAGGTCATTGTCCTGTTGAAAAACAAATGATAGTGGGACTAAGCCCAAACCAGATGGGATGGCATATCGCTGCAGAATGATGTGGTAGCCATGCTAGTTAAGTGTGACTTGAATAAATAAATCACTGACATTGTCAACAGCAAAGCACCCGCACACCATCACTTCTCCTCCTCCATGCTTCACGGTGGGAACCACACATGCGGAGATCATCTGTTCATCTACTCCGCGTCTCACAAAGACATGGCGCTCGGAACAAAAAATCTTAAATTTGGACTCATCAGACCCAAGGACAGATATCCACCGGTCTAATGTCCATTGATCGTGTTTCTTGGCACAAGCAAGTCTCTTCTTATTGGTGTCCTTTAGTAGTGGTTTCTTTGCAGCAATTCGACCATGAAGGCCTGATTCACGCAGTCTCCTCTGAACCGATGATGTTGAGATGTCTGTTGCTTGAACTTTGTGAAGCGTTTATTTGGGCTGCAATTTCTAAGGCTGGTAACTCTAATGAACTTATGCATCAGAAGTAACTCTGGGTCTCCCATTCCTGTGATGGTCCTAGAAGTAATGATGGACTGTTGGTTCTCTTTGCTTATTTGAGCTGTTCTTGACATAATATGGACTTCGTCTTTTACCCAACAGGGCTATTTTCTGTATACCACCCCTACCTTGTCACAACACAACTGATTGGCTCAAACACATTAAAACCTGTTATGGCTAGGGGTTCCGCTAGCGGAACGTTTCGACAACATCCGGTGAAATTGCAGAGCGCGAAATATATATATTTTTTATTCTAAATATTTAACTTTCATGCATTCACAAGTGCAATACACCAAATTAAAGTTTAACTTCTTGTTAATCTAGCCACCGTGTCAGATTTCAAAAAGGCTTTACGGCAAAAGCAAACCATGCGATTATCTGAGGACAGCACCCCATCAAACAAACACATGACAATCATATTTCAACCCGCCAGGCGCGAAAAAAAACTCAGAAATAACGATATAATTCATGCCTTACTTTTGAAGAGCTTCTTCTGTTGGAACTCCAATATCCAATGTCCCATAAACATCACAAATGGTCCTTTTGTTCGATTAATTCCGTCGTTATATCTCCAAAATGTAAATTTATTTGGAACACCGGTTTCAACTCGCCCAACATGACTACAAAATATCTAATAAGTTACCTGTAAACGCTGTCCAAACATTTCAAACAACTTTCCTAATCACATTTCAGGTATTTTAAAAGGTAAATAATCGATCAAATTTAAGACGGGATAAACTGTGTTCAATACCGGATAAAAACAACGTGAAGCGTGTGACCTGGAGCGCGCATCAAAACATTAGAGAGCACTAGGCTGGACCCCTTCTGAATAGCCGTACTTCTTCATTTCTCTTAAGAAAAACATCAACCAAGTTCTAAAGACTGTTGACATCTACTGGAAGCAATAGGAACTGCAACCAAGTGCCACAGAAAAGTGCCACACAAAACCAATTGAAAACAGAGTCAACTCAACAACAAAAAAATCCTCCTGGATGGTTTGTCCTCGGGGTTTCACCTGCCAAATAAGTTCTGTTATACTCACAGACAGTATTTTAACAGTTTTAGAAACTTTAGAGTGCTTTCTATCCAAATCTACCAATTATATGCATATCCTAGCTTCTGGGCCTGAGTAGCAGGCAGTTTACTTTGGGCACGCTTTCAACCTGGATGTGAAAATACTGCCCCCTATCCCAAACAGGTTTTAAGGAAAGAAACTCCACACCTTAACTTCTAAAAAAGGCACACATGTTAATTGAAATGCATTCCAGCTCATGATGCTACAGTCCTCCTTCAAGACTCCATAATGTTTCATCATTAGATGCTACAGTCCTCCTTTAAGACTCCATAATGTTTCATTATTAGATGCTACAGTCCTCCTTCAAGACTCCATCATGTTTCATCATTAGATGCTACAGGCCTCCTTTAAGACTCCATAATGTTTCATCATTAGATGCTACAGTCCTCCTTTATGACTCCATCATGTTAAGAATGTGTCTGGAAGCGCTACTCTATCTATTCTACTCTTATCCTTTTGGTTTTAATAATATTAAATAATAATGTTATAATAGGTAATAACTAGGTAATAACTAAATTTAATAACTAGGGTTAATACCTGCCTGGCGCACCAACAAAATCTTTCTTTACCCCCCTCTAACAATACCGCTACAGAATTAGCATAGTAGGCCATGTAACTGAAGGTAATCTGAAATATTTAGGACTAACTAACTATTCCTTGACACCCATTCTGAAACTAACTGCAGCTCTTTGTTAAGTGTCATTTCAGTTGCTGTGGTAGCTGACGTGTACAGTGTTGAGTCATCCGCATACATAGACACACTGGCTTAACTCAAATGTCGTTGGTAAAGATTGAAAAAAGTAGGTGCCAAACAGCTGCCCTGGGGAATTCCTGATTCTACCTTGATTTTGTTGTACAGGCTTCCATTAATGAAAACTCTCTGTTAGACAGGTAGCTCTGGGGTGGTAGGCCAGTAACCGAAAGATTGTTGGTATCCCGAGCTGACAAGCTAAAACTCAGTTAACCTTTTATGGCTGCAACCCTTGTTCTCAATTTCCGCCTGAAGACATACCCTAATCTAACTGCCTGTAGCTCAGCTCCAGAAGCAAGGATATGTATATTATTGGTATCATTTGAAAGGAAACATTCTGAAGTTTGTGGAAATGTTAATTGAATGTAGGAGAATATAACACAATAGATCTGGTAGAAGAAAATACAAGGAAATAAACATACGTTTTTTGTTTTTTATTGTTGTAGCATCATCTTTCACATGTACTGGAATAGCCAAACAGTTAGATAGGATGCTGGGGACAATTTAGATGGACAACACAAGAGGGCAACTGTAGTTGTGCAAAGTTTTAGACTGATAACTTCAGGAATGGGTGAGCTACATGACATTGAGCATGAAGTCACCCAGGTGTCCCACACAAGTTGCCCAAATGTGCCCAAGTGGCCGAATTGGTGAAATGACCTATAACTATATACAACAGTGCAAATAACTATATACAACATATAAAAAAGCAATTCTAAACACACAAAAAATATATATAAAAATGTTTTAAAAAATATTAGAGAAAAAAAATAAAAACAGGGGTAGAGCCTTTGGAAGTCCTCTACACAATATTTTGCTGCCTGTGCCATGTCCCATAGCAGTCTCTTTCTGAGTTAAAGCAGAGACAAACTGAACACGTGGTGCAGATGATGGGGGACTTCATGTGACACAGAACACAACGACGCCTCCATGCTGTGGCCTTTTGTCCATGAGGCACAGTCATGCCTGCAGTTATGAACTGTGGCATATGAACACCACTGGAGGCAGGAGTAGAGGGGGCAGAGGTAGAGGGGGCAGAGGTAGAGGGGGCAGAGCGTGATGCAGTGGGCTTTGTGCGGTAGGCAGCAAGCTCCTTGATGAGCAGCTCCCTGAAGGCTAGCTGTGAGATGGGGGGCTGTCCACAGCTCTTCGCCATTTCCTTCTGCAGGATGAAGGAATTCACCACAGCAATGTCAATGAAGTGGTAAAACAATGTCTTGTACCACTTCTTGGTTTTATGAAGAACATTATAGTACCCTATCAGTGGGTCTGATAGGTCTACACCTCCCATGCTCTTGTTGTAGTCCTTGATGGCTGCAGGAATGGGGACATTTTTGTTGTTCCATGCACCCAAAGCATCTTTTACACGCCTACTGACATGGTCGCCATTGAATGACTTGTGAATAGTGGAACACATCACCACCTCTCTGGTGTCCATCCACTTCACAAACAGCAGGCCATCTTCACAGATCCATCGCATGGTACCCCGCTCAGCCCGCTTAGGCATGTCATTTACCTTGGTCTTTGGAAAGCCCACTCTGTTGGTCCGAATAGTGCCACAAGCCCACACCTCCAGCTTCCTCAGGTCTGCAAACAGGGTAGGGCTTGTGTAGAAGTTGTCCACAAAGAGTTTGTAGCCCTTCCCCAGCAGTTGGAAATCCAATAACTCCATCACAGAGTCATAGCTAAGTCCTTTACCAGTCGCACAAGTGTTCTTCCCCTCATAGACAAAAAAATTGCATGTGTATGCACACACAGAATCAGCCAAAACAAACAGCTTGTAACCCCACTTAGTTGGCTTGTTACGCATGTATTGTTTTAGGCCAATTCTGGCCTTTGAGGCTACCATCCTCTCATCTATGGACAAGTTCTGTGCGGGCTGAAAATGGGTCTTGCAAGCCTCAACCATGCTGGCGTAGAGAGGTTTGACTTTGCAGAGCCTGTCAAACCGTGCGGTGCCTCTCCTCCTGTCATTCTCCTCATCAACTTCTGGGTCACTGATGTGCAGCGCCCGTGAGATATTTAAAAACCTTGTAGAGGACATGACAGTGGGGGGGAAAGGCAGTTGATAGAGTTCGGATGTTTTCCAGTAATCCTTTAGGGTTTTGAACTTCACCAGCCCCATGTAAATTACCAGTGAAAGGTAGCAGAAAATGTCTGACATGGAAATGGGCTTCCATGCCTCTTTCTTTCCTGCTTGCTTCCTAGCCCCATACTTGTTAGTATTGCAAACAAGGGAATCAACAACTGCCGGGGTGAAAAACAGTTGGAAAAGTTGCATCGGGCTATACTTCGAAGTCATATCCAGTTGGGGTCCCGGTTGCCGTTTAGGTCGGAAAATTGGAGCACGAGGCTCCACATCTTCCTCCAGCACAGAGTGCCATTGCCCCTCTACCTCTCTACCAGCAGGTTCCACACTTCCCTTCCTCCGCTTCTTTGTTACCCTCTTCCCACCTCTAGATGGCCGGGCGGCGGTAGGTGTGGAGCCGGAGACAGCAGGAGTCCGGCTGGATGAACCCGCTTCAGTGGGGGATGGGCACCATGGCACCGGAGGCTCCCAGTCAGAGACGCTATCACTGTGAAAGAAAACATTTAAACAAATATTTGTATTGTATGAGCCTTTTATCATCACATGAAATAAACAGATATGTATTGTATAGAATACTTCACTAAGGTGAAGTGCTGTTCCATTCAACTGCGGCCATTGTTGTGGGCCTGCCCTCCCCCCAACAGCACCCAATGGCTATTTCATATGGAAATGGAGAGGAGTAGCAGGCGCAGTGGCCATGTGTGTGTGTTTGCTGTTTTACGCCATTCCATTTGGGGAAAAAAAGGAAAATATATACATCTGACATGGAATATATATATATATACACACACACACACCCCCACCCAAGCAAACACACACGTGGCCATGTGTGTGTGTTTTATGTTCTACTCCATTCTATTTGAATAAAAAATGGAAAATATATATATCTGACATGGAATATACACTGCTCAAAAATAAAGGGAACACTTAAACAACACAATGTAACTCCAAGTCAATCACACTTCTGTGAAATCAAACTGTCCACTTAGGAAGCAACACTGATTGACAATAAATTTCACATGCTGTTGTGCAAATGGAATAGACAAAAGGTGGAAATTATAGGCAATTAGCAAGACACCCCCCAAAACAGGAGTGATTCTGCAGGTGGTGACCACAGACCACTTCTCAGTTCCTATGCTTCCTGGCTGATGTTTTGGTCACTTTTGAATGCTGGCGGTGCTCTCACTCTAGTGGTAGCATGAGACGGAGTCTACAACCCACACAAGTGGCTCAGGTAGTGCAGTTCATCCAGGATGGCACATCAATGCGAACTGTGGCAAAAAGGTTTGCTGTGTCTGTCAGCGTAGTGTCCAGAGCATGCAGGCGCTACCAGGAGACAGGCCAGTACATCAGGAGACGTGGAGGAGGCCGTAGGAGGGCAACAACCCAGCAGCAGGACCGCTACCTCCGCCTTTGTGCAAGGAGGTGCACTGCCAGCGCCCTGCAAAATGACCTCCAGCAGGCCACAAATGTGCATGTGTCTGCTCAAACGGTCAGAAACAGACTCCATGAGGGTGGTATGAGGGCCGACGTCCACAGGTGGAGGTTGTGCTTACAGCCCAACACCGTGCAGGACGTTTGGCATTTGCCAGAGAACACCATGATTGGCAAATTCGCCACTGGCACCCTGTGCTCTTCACAGATGAAAGCAGGTTCACACGCACATGTGACAGACGTGACAGAGTCTGGAGACGCCGTGGAGAATGTTCTGCTGCCTGCAACATCCTCCAGCATGACCGGTTTGGCGGTGGGTCAGTCATGGTGTGGGGTGGCATTTCTTTGGGGGTCACACAGCCCTCCATGTGCTCGCCAGAGGTAGCCTGACTGCCATTAGGTACCGAGATGAGATCCTCAGACCCCTTGTGAGACCATATGCTGGTGCGGTTGGCCCTGGGTTCCTCCTAATGCAAGACAATGCTAGACCTCATGTGGCTGGAGTGTGTCAGCAGTTCCTGCAAGAGGAAGGCATTGATGCTATGGACTGGCCCGCCCGTTCCCCAGACCTGAATCCAATTGAGCACATCTGGGACATCATGTCTCGCTCCATCCACCAACGTCACGTTGCACCACAGACTGTCCAGGAGTTGGCGGATGCTTTAGTCCAGGTCTGGGAGGAGATCCCTCAGGAGACCATCCGCCACCTCATCAGGAGCATGCCCAGGCGTTGTAGGGAGGTCATACAGGCACACGGAGGCCACACACACTACTGAGCCTCATTTTGACTTGTTTTAAGGACATTACATCAAAGTTAGATCAGCCTGTAGTGTGGTTTTCCACTTTAATTTTGAGTGTGACTCCAAATCCAGACCTCCATGGGTTGATAAATTTGATTTCCATTGATAACTTTTGTGTGATTTTGTTGTCAGCACATTCAACTATGTAAAGAAAAAAGTATTTAATAAGAATATTTCATTCATTCAGATCTAGGATGTGTTATTTTAGTGTTCCCTTTATTTTTTTGAGCAGTGTATATAAAGAAAATATTGCATGACCAAAAGCACAATTCTATTTTTGTAAAAATGAGACAAGAGTACGAGCATATGTGTGTTCTATCTCATGAACTTTAAGTAGCCTGTATTTGATGTGATATGATTGTGTCACGGCATAGATCTGGGGAAGTGTACCAAACCATTTCTGCAGCATTGAAGGTCCCCATCATCTTAAAAGGAAGAAGCTTGAAACCCCCAAAACCCTTCCTACTGCTGGCTGCCCGGCCAAACTGAACAATCAGGGGAGAATGGCCTTGGTCAGGGAGGTGACCAAGAACCCAATGGTCACTCTGACAGAGCTCCTCTGTGGAGATGGGAGAACCTTCCAGAAGGACAACCATCTCTGCATCACTCCACCAAGCAGGACTTAATGGTAGAGTTGCCAGACGGAAGCCACTCCTCAGTAAAAGGCACATGAAAGCCAGCTTGGAGTTTGCCAAAAGGCACCTAAAGGACTATCAGACCATGAGTAACAAAATTCTCTGGTCTGATGAATGCCAAGGGTCACGTCTGGAGGAAACCTGGCACCATTCCTACGGTGAAGCATGGGGTTGGCAGCATCATGCTGTGGTGATGTTTTTCAGCGGCATGGACTGGGAGACTCGTCAGGATCGAGGGAAAGATGAACGGAGCAAAATACAGAGAGATAAGTTTTGAAAACTTGCTCCAGAGCACTCAGGACCTCAGACTGGGGCAAAGGTTAACCTTCCAATAGGACAACGACCCTACGCACAAAGCCAAGACAATGCAGGAGTGGCTTTGGGAGATGTCTCTGAATGTCCTTGAGGGGCCCAGCCAGAGCCAAAACAGAACTCATTTTGCAGCAAACTTCCTGGCAGGAAGTGAGAAATCTGAAATCGGGCACTCTGTTCCAGGGTCAGTTTATTAATTTGCATGTAATCTATGGGTCGACATGCACTGCATACGCCTTCCCCTAGATGTCAGTAAGCAGTGAGAATTGGAATGGGGTGTCTAGGTAGATCTGAGGCCGTACAAAAGCTCTTGGAACCGGGTGTGCAGTCTTTTCAACGTTCGTCATGACGCAAGACAGACCTCAGGATTGCATTCTGAAAAGCTCTCGTTATAGGCGTTAGATATATCCGGCTCTGATTTTATTCGATATAGGTGTTAAAAACATCATAATGTAGTTATTTTAAACCGAGTTATATCAGTTTATATCAGTATATTGCAATTTTCGGTATTTTATTTGTGCTGCGTTATGGTGAGTTGGACACGTCTTCGCCACATGGCTAATGTTTGCTGCTAATTCCAAAGTTGAAGACGACAATCTACAACCGAGCAACGATTATTCTGGACAAAGGACAACTTGCACAAGATTCTGATGGAAGCTCATCAAATAGTAAGAACTATTTATGATGTTAATTCGTTGTTCTGTTGAAAAATGTTAAACAATTATTCCGCCATTAATTTCGGTGCGGTCTCGCTTTAACGCACGCTGTATGTCGTAGTAACGTTAATTTTAACAATCTAACACAGCGGTTGCATTAAGAACTAATGTATCTTTCATTTGCTGTCCAACCTGTATTTTTTTGTCAAGTTTTTGATTAGTTATTGATTAGATTAGGTGCCTCTCCCAAGATTTCTCCCGACATTTTGTTTGCATTTTGGCTACTATTCATTTTGAACAAACCATATATGTTTTGTGTAATTTGATGTTATAGGACTGTCATCTGAAGAAGTTTGAGAAGGTTAGTGAAAAAATGTATGTCTTTTGCTGGTTTATTCGTTATCGCTACTGTTGGCTTGAATCAATGCTGTTGTGTGGTTGGCTATTGTAGTAAGCTAATATAATGCTATATTGTGTTTTCGCTGTAAAACACTTAAAAAATCTGAAATATTGGCTGGATTCACAAGATCTTTGTCTTTCATTTGCTGTACACTGTGTATTTTTCATAAATGTTTTATGATGAGTATTTAGGTAATTCACGTTGCTCTCTGTAGTTATTCTAGTTGCTTTGGTGAGAGTTGTGATGGTGGCTGCAATGTAAAACTATGATTTATACCTGAAATATGCACATTTTTTGAACAAAACATATGCTATACAATAAATATGTTATCAGACTGTCATCTGATGAAGTTGTTTCTTGGTTAGTGACTATTTATATTTTTATTTGGTCGAATTTGTGATAAGTACCTATGCAGTAAAAAAATGGTGGGGAAAAAAAGTTGTGTCTTTTGCTATCGTGGTTAGCTAATAGAAATACATATTGTGTCTTCCCTGTAAAACATTTTAAAAATCAGAAATGATGGCTGGATTCACAAGATGTGTATCTTTCATCTGGTGTCTTGGACTTGTGATTTCATGATATTTAGATGCTAGTATTTACTTGTGGCGCTATGCTAGGCTATGCTAGTCAGCTTTTTTACTGATGAGGGTGCTCCCGGATCCGGGATGAGTACCAAGTAAAATTAAGATACTGTTTGCCTCTATGCAGATGTAGAAGCTGAATAGGAATATACATTATCAATAAATAGTTGATTGTTCTTTTTTCACATCATACTAAGAATACTGAGCCACAACCTGTAAATGTGACCATACTATTTATTTCAAGCCACACTAAGATGTCACCATACTATTCCTTTAAAGCCCCTCTGTCAGATATAAATCATCAGAGTGGGAACCAACTGACATGGAAACAATGGAGCAAATGTATCACTATCAGAGGGGTGTATTATGACATCAGATAGAACTACTCAGACATTCCAAATATCACTTGATTATCAGAGGAGTGTATTGTGACATCATATAGAACTACTCAGACATTCCAAATATCACTTGATTATCAGAGGGATGTATTATGACATCAAATAGAACTACTCAGACATTCCAAATATGCCCCACTAAGATGTCACCATACTATTCATTTACAGCCCCTCTGACAGATATAAATCATCAGAGTGGGAAACCAACTGACATGGTGTAACGGCAGCCTTGCCTCTCTTTACTAGATTAGGGGGTGTAACAGGGATCAGACCAACACGCAGCGTAGCCAGTGCTCAACATGTTTAATTAAACGAATAAACAGTGAACACTACAAATACAAAATAACAAAATGTGGCAAACCGATACAGTCCTAGCTGGTGCATAGAAAACACAAAGACAGGAAACAACCACCCACAAAATCCCAACACAAAACAAGCCACCTATATATGATTCTCAATCAGGGACAACGATTGACAGCTGCCTCTGATTGAGAACCATATTAGGCCGAACACAGAAACAGACAAACTAGACACACAACATAGAATGCCCACCCAGCTCACATCCTGACCAACACTAAAACAAGCAAAACACATAAGCACTATGGTCAGGATGTGACACATGGAAACAATGGAGCAAATGTATCACTATCAGAGGGGTGTATTATGACATCATATAGAACTACTCAGACATTCTAAATATCACTTGATTATCAGAGGGGTGTATTATGACATCATATAGAACTACTCAGACATTCTAAATATCACTTGATTATCAGAGGAGTGTATTATGACATCATATAGAACTACTCAGACATTCCAAATATCACTTGATTATCAGAGGGGTGTATTATGACATCATATAGAACTACTCAGACATTCCAAATCAGGCTTCATCCATATCATGAAGGTGGATATTGATCCAACCATTTCCAAAGTAATGACCGGGCTGACGGAAACAGGATATGCCTGTACAATTTTATTAATGCAGACAGACAATTTGTTAGTTCGTTTTACATGGTGGGGTCTTTTTGTGTCAGTAAAAATGTATGAATGAGAAATGGCGATGGAAACTCCTTTATGTGCAAATATTTATATAATAACCATCACATCTCAGTTAACTTGGAGTCACGCGATGATATGTTGTGTGGTCCTCCCTCTACGATTTGGGAACCCATGCAGTTTATTAGGCTACAGATTAAATAAGTTATGAACTTCACAGGGTGGTGAAACTGCATGTGATGAGCTTGATGCTCCTTTCCAATACATTTTGATGGTCTTCTTCTGGTGACATGATGATTGATGCTTGGTTTCCATTTGACAAATAAAATAATATCTCTCTCATCCATAATAATCTCATCATGTAGGTAGCCTACCAGCACTGTATATGTGAGCTGCTGACTACAGTGCACGGGACAAGAGCACGTTTGCTATATAATACAACAGCTTTTTAAACCCTCAGTAGAGTTGAAAATGTGACGGAAACCCATTTAACTTGTATTTTTCATACGGTATATGCGATTTTAACAGCAAAAGTTTTTTTATTTGTCACACAAAGCCTTATGTCTGCAATTAGTCTGTTTGAAAGAAACATTTCTGGTGGGAAAATGCATATATTGTTTTGTACATATTTGAGAATATTCACATGAAAATCTGTCGCAAATTGCACAGAAACTTAGCTACTAAGGTGGATATTGATCCAACACCTGCCACTTATTTAAACCAGCCCTTTGGGCACAGACGTCAGCTCAACATCTAGTTTCTATTTACATTTCTTTGAGTCGTGAATTCAACATGAAATCAACACAAAATGTCACCTGTCATTGGATTTAGCTTACAAGTTGGGTGAAAAATAAATAAAGATTCCTGATATTGACGGCTTTTTACAAATCCAATCAGTTTTCTGCATTGATCAAACATCATCACATGGATTTGTTTTGTTGAAATGACGTGGAAACAACATTTATTCAACCAGTGGGAGACTTGTAAATGACCCCAGGAAAGTAGAACAAAGAACTCTTCATTGAGACAATGATAAACAGCAATCCGTGGGAGAGTTGTGGTGGATATTATAAAATAAGGATCTGCTGGAGTCCAAGTCAAACCAAGATTCTTTATTTCTGAGCTCAGAGAGAATAACAGAGTTACACAGCGCAGTGTAGACAGTCTAATTCCTGAAGCATTGGGTGATGAGCACATATCTTTATAGTTTCCTGTTCCTGGGTGGGACTTTATTCATACAAGGACACAGGTGCAGCTGGTTTGCAACACAGGATGATACTCCCAGGAACAGGAGATTATAATAGGACAGTTTCACAAGGTTAGTCACATACTCAGTTATGTGGACACATACGATTAACATTTTGCATTACAGAGTCTGTGAACATTTTCATTTCATTAAATCATCAGTGGACCAACAATGCAAATTTAAACAATGGAGCAAATGCATTACATGCAAATATCACTTGATTATCTGTAGTGCTGGAGGAATGACACACAGATAACACACACATAGTCAGAGTTTAAGAAATGGCCATTTAAACACATGGAATCTGATCTACTCTATATTCAAACTGACATACTCCATATTCAATTCATGTTTTATTACAAAAACATACATTTGAGTATACTTTGAACCATTTCATTTAATATGGTACAAACAGGTAAACACATTCTCAGGCAACAATATAAGACAATTGGAGCACTGTGTATGTTCTCTGATGAATTTTAAGTTAATGTGATGTGAAATATAAATGTACACACTAGGAGAAGTAATTATTCTCTCCTGTGTGGATTCGCACATGATGTTTAAGTGACTGTGATGAGTAATATGTTTTCCCGCAGTCTGAGCTTTTCTAAGCCTTCTCCTCTGTGTGCTGTCTCATGTGTTCTTTCAGGCTTCCTAAAATGGGCAAAACCTTTGCACCCTGGGAGCAGTGGTAAGGCTTCACCACCTGTGTTTTAGCTCATGTGTTTTCAGGTTATGTAAGTGGGTAAAACGCTTTCCACACTGTGAGCAGTGGTAAGGATTCTCCCTTGTGTATTCTCTCATGTCGTTTTAGGTCCCTTAACTGGTTGAAACACTTTCCACACTGGGAGCAGTGGTAAGGCTTCTCCCCAATGTGTATTCTCTCATGTTTTTTCAGGTAGCTTTTCTGGTTAAAACTCTTTCCACACTGTGAGCATTGGTAAGGATTCTCCCCTGTGTGTATTCTCTCATGTCGTTTTAGGTCCCCTAACTGGTTAAAACACTTTCCACACTGGGAGCAGTGATAAGGCTTTTCCCCTGTGTGTATTCTCTCATGTCGCTTTAGGTCCCCTAACTGGTAAAAACACTTTCCACACTGGGAGCAGTGAAAAGGCTTCTCCCCTGTGTGTATTCTCTCATGTTTTTTCAGGTAGCTTTTCTGGTTAAAACTCTTTCCACACTGGGAGCAATGGTAAGCCTTCTCCCCATTGTGTATTCTCTCGTGTTGTTTAAGCTCCCATAAGAGGTAACAACCCTTTCCACACTGGGAGCAGTGGTAAGGCTTCTCCCCTGTGTGTATTCTCTCATGTCGTTTCAGGTCCCCAAACTGGTTAAAACACTTTCCACAGTGGGAACACTGGTGTCGTCTTGCTGGTTTGGACGTCCCTGGCTCTGGTTCCTCTGAGTTTGTCCTTTCTCCTGCCAAAGACAGTGTGTTTTTTTAAATAGAGACCCGAATGAAACCTCCACATGATAAAACGGCCTTGCTACGAGGGTAAATCCTAATAGATCCCTCAATAACCTGAGGCCAGTTTTAACAATCTTAGTGTGATTTTAAAAGAAATGCTGTCGAGCTTCCTGGTAATTACTAATAATATGTTTACATTACTTATTTTATTCATTCTGTTTTACAAGTCAGAACACAAAAAACTAAACAGTTCTAGGACACTGAAGACACAGACGTCGCTGGATTCCAATCGAGCACGTGGTTCTAAATATCTAACTTCATAGCTGTATGATACAGAATGTGACCTACGCACTTCCTTAAACATAAAATAACTTAAGAACATAACATCTCCCCGTTTGACACGCTATTTAAAAATGGCCCAGTTTGTTATTTAGACGTTGACACATTTTCAACATTCTGACTGTTACTGATGTCATGACAGTTTGGGTAAAGTAAAAAATACGGTGAGATATTTTGGGTAGACATTCCTAAATCTGATAGGAACTATATATAGTAAGTTTATATACAGCCATATCATAGAGTCTGAAAAGGCTTGTTCATTCACAATGACAGCATATGTTCCTAAAGCTGAGAGTAACTATATATAGTAAGTTTATATACAGCCATATTTTAAAATCTGAAAAGGCTTGTTCATTCACATGAATTCACTATGACAGCAGATGTTCCTAAAACTGATAGAAACTACACTGTACACAAATATAAACTCAACATGTAAAGTGTTGGTTCCATGTTTCATGAGCTGAAAAAAAAGATCGAATTTTCCCATATGTACAAAAAGCTATTTTCTCTCAAATTTTCACATCCCTGTTCGTGAACATTTATCCTTTGCCAAGATAATCCATCCATCTGACAGGTGTGGCATATCAAGAATCTGATTTAACAGCATTATCATTACACAGGTGCACCTTGTGCTGGGGACAATAAAAGGCCGCTAAAATGTGCCGTTTTGTCACACAACAATGCCACAGATGTCTCAGAGGGAGCGGGCAATTGGCATGCTGACTGCAGGAATGTCCACTGGAGCTGTCGCCAGGGAATTTAATGTACAGTACCAGTCAAAGGTTTGGACTCACCTACTCATTCAAGGGGTTTTCTTTATATTTACTATTTTATACATTGTAGAATAATAGTGAAGACATCAAAACTATGAAAAAATACATGGACTCATGTTGTAACCAAAAAAGGGTTACATCAAAATATATATTAGATTCTTCAAGGTAGCCACCCTTTGCCTTGACGGCTTTGCACACTCTTCTCTCAACCAGCTTCACCTGGAATGCTTTTCCAACAACAGTCTTGAAGGAGTTCCCACATATGCTGAGAACTTGTTGGCTGCCTTCCCTTCACTCTGCGGTCTAACTCATCCCAAACCATTTCAATTTGGTTGAGGTCGGGGGATTGTGGAGGCCAGGTCATCTGATGCAGCACTCCATCACCCTCCGTATTGGTCAATTATCCCTTACACCACCTGGAGGTGTGTTGGGTCATTGTCCTGTTGAAAAACAAATGATAGTCTAACTAAGCACAAACCAGATGGGGTGGCATATCGCTGCAGAATGCTGTGGTAGCCATGCTGGTTAAGTGTGCCTTGAATTCTAAATAAATCAGTGTCAACAGCAAAGCACACGCACACCATCACACTTTCTACTCCTTGCTTCACGGTGGGAACCACACATGCGGAGATCATCCGTTCACCTACTTGCGTTTGAAACCAAAGATCGCAAATTTGGACTCATCAGACCAAAGGACAGATATCCACCAGTCTAATGTCCCTTGATCGTGTTTCTTGGTGCAAGCAAGTCTCTTCTTGTTGGTTTCCTTTAGTAGTGGTGTCCTTTAGTAGTGGTTTCCTTTAGTAGTGGTTTCCTTTAGTAGTGGTGTCCTTTAGTAGTGGTGTCCTTTAGTAGTGGTGTCCTTTAGTAGTGGTGTCCTTTAGTAGTGGTTTCCTTGCAGAAATTCAACCATGAAGGCCTGATTCATGCAGTCTCCTCTGAACAGTTGATGTTGAGATGTGTCTGTTACTTGAACTCTGTAAAGCATTTATTTGGGCTGCAATTTCTGAGGCTAGTAACTTTAATGAACCTATACTTTGCAGAAGTAACTCTGGGTCTTCCATTCCTGTGGTGGTCCTTAAAGTAACGGACTGTTGTTTCTCTTTGCTTATTTGAGCTGTTCTTGACATAATATGGACTTGGTCTTTTACCAAATAGAGCTATCTTCTGTATACCACCCCTACCTTGTCACAACACAACTGATTGGCTCAAAATAATTATTAAGGAAAGAAATTCCACAAATGAACTTCTAACGAGGTACACGTATTAATTGAAATGCATTCCAGGTGACTATCTCATGAAGCTGGTTGAGAGAATGCCAAGAGTGTGCAAAGCTGTCATCAAGGCAAAGGGTGGCTACGTTAAGATTTTAATATAAAATATATTTTGATTTGTTTTACACTTTTTCTGGTTACTACATGATTCCATATGTGTTATTTCAGAGTTCATGTCTTCATTATTATTCTACAATGTAGAAAATTGTTTTAAAAAATTTAAAAAGACCCTGGAATGTCAATTTCTGACTGGTACTGTAAATTCCTCTACCATAATTCGCCTCCAACGTTGTTTTAGAGAATTTGGCAGTACGTCCAACCGGCCTCACAACTGCAGACCACATGTAACCACGCCAGCCCAGTACATCCACATCCGGCTTCTTCACCTATGGGAAACTGAGACCAACCACCCGGACAGCTGATGAAACTGAGGATAATGTCTCTCCGTAATAAAACCCTTTTGTGGCCCGGATCCCCAATGAGTGGGCCTATGCCCTCCCAGGCCCACCAATGGCTGCGCCCCTGCCCAGTCACGCGAAGTCCATAGATTACGGCCTAGTGAATTTATTTACATTGACCGATTTCCTTATTTGAACTGTAAATCGTTGAAATTGTTGCATGTTGCGTTTATATTTTTGTTCAGTACATATATAAATATATAAACTGTAAATAACCATATTATAAAGCATGAAAATACTTATTCAGATGTCATGAATTCACTATGACATCATCATGTTTGGATAGGATTTATGGGTTGACATTTTTTCCCCTCAGACATAAATAAACAATCCAATCCAAAGGCCAAAGCTTTAATAAAATAACAAATTAACTGGCAAAGCAGCAGAACGAGGCCCGCATGCAGCAACATCACAAGTCACGTTTTTGCAGCTATTTCAGTACAGCACTACAGGGAGAGACAGAGGGAGAGGACAAACTCCACTGGACTAGTTTCAATATATGGAATCACTTAGGAGTTTCTGGATGTTGGGTAAACTTCTCCTTTAAAGCACCATTGAGAAATAATGAATTGAAGTTGGAACATTTGTAGACTAGCAGTTAAGAATGATTGGCCAGTAACCGAAAGGTCTCCGGTCTTTATGCCAGCAAGTTGGAAAAATCTGCCGTCCTGAAATTGAGCAAGGCAGTTAATCCCCAACAACAACTGCTCCCCGGGCACCGATGACGTGGACGTCGATGAAGGCAGCCTCCACACTGATTCAGAGGGTTCAATGCGTTCGACACATTTCAGTTGAATGCATTCAGTTATACAACTGACTAGGTTTCCCCTTTCCATCATTAGATGCTACAGTCCTCCTTTAAGACTCCATAATGTTTCATCTGTACGTGCTACAGGCCTCCATTAAGACTAGAATATCTGAAGAATCCAGGTATTTCCATGTTTAACAAGTTCAGTAGATCAGATGTTAATGAAGCAATACAGACCACATTGAAGTGTATGGAGTTTAGTTTGCCTGTTCTACAGTCTTGTAAAGACAGGGGGTTGACTGGGACAGGCAATGTAACATCCATAATGTTCTTAGGAACTGTTTTTGTCCTTACATCAGATCATCTTGAAACTTTCTCTCCGAAGCTAACTTTCATCAAGGTTTTATATGGTCAATTGGTTTCTCTCTTTTCATTGGCAGAAACCTTTTTCAGTGTTATGATATTCATAACATCCATATCCACCAGTCTATCTTCCTGTCAACTAACAGAACTCTGCTGGTTGTCCTGGTAACAGATACCAGTCTATCTTCCTGTCAACTAACAGAACTCTGCTGGTTGTCCTGGTAACAGATACCAGTCTATCTTCCTGTCAACTAACAGAACTCTGCTGGTTGTCCTGGTAACAGATACCAGTGGGCAGATCTATTGTATTTATTCAAACTAAACTACTTACTTTGATGAGTCAAATCTGATCCTTTCTTCTCTTCTCCTCCTCTCACAGTTCCACTCAGCCCCGTTGTTTTCCTGCAGTCCACCAGCTGCACAGACAACCTCTTCATACCCAGCAGTAAGGCGCTACCGGGAGAGGCACGACATAGGGACTTCAGTAGGACAGAAGTGCTAGCGTTGTCCTGGTAACCATAAAGAGGGGACACAGACACATATCATTATGGATGCTGATGTCACTGTTGTCATGAAGTGCTTTACAGAAACCCAGCCCAGACCCCGATAGAGCAAGCTGTATGCTAGACCAGACCAAAATGTACCATCTGGTTTTCTGATCTGGAGAGATTCTTCTCTGCCTCGTCAGCATCAGGATGTTGTTGAGGCTCCCCAGAGGATCCACGATAGTCATGTCTCTCTCCTGTGTAAACGACAACATCAGACAGACGGTAAACTTATGAACTTCTATTGCAATTACAGAGTGTTACAAGAGGCATGAATATATGTCTAAAAAGGGCCTAAATTAGACACTTTAATTATGCTTTTTTGTGTGATCAGTGGTATAAAGTACTTAAGTAAAAAATACTTTTAAGTACGATTTAAGTAGTTTCAGTTTTTCAGGGAATCTGTACTTTACTATTTTTGACTTTTACTTCACTATATTCCTAAAGAAAATGATGTACTTTTTACTCCATACATTTTCCCTGACACCCAAAAGTACTCATTACATTTTGAAGGCTTAGCTGGACAGGAAAATGGTCCAATTCACGCACTAATCAAGAGAACATCCCTGGTAATCATCACTGCCTCTGATCTGGCGGACTCACTAAACACACGTTTCAATTGTAGATTGTCTGAGAGTTGGAGTGTGTCCCTGGCTATCCGTAAATAAAAAGAAATAAGAAAAAAAATAAAATGGCACCATCTGGTTTGCTTAATATAAGGAATTTGAAATTAGTTATATACTTTTACTTTTGATACTAAAGTATATTTTAGACTTTTACTCAGGAAGTATTTTACTAGGTGACTCACTTTTACTTGAGTAATTTTCTATTCAGGTATCTTTACTTTTACTCAAGTATGACAATTGCGTACTTTTCCCACCACTGTGATGCAAATGTTAAAGGGCCGTTCCACAAAATGGGTTCATTTTGGGTCCCTCTGATATTTTAAGTAGAAATGATGCACTGTATATTATATTTTAAAAGCCTGTTAATTAGAATAAGTGCACTTTAATATAGACCATAGAGAATTCAATAAATACAATTTTTAAGTGCACAAAATATATGTACCAATGGCAGATTGCCCCTTAAACAATTCCTACAGTACTGAACAACATATCAAAGTGCAGGTATTCAGTAGAATGCCCCTTAAAAAACACAGTTCAACAACTGCATAGTTTGTGTCCCTGTTTTTAAGACAGTACTCACTGGTGTTAATCGGAACTTCAGTCTCCTTCTCTTTAATTGAGATATCCTCCTCTTTTACTCGAAAAGGTTCTTCCTCTTCTTTTAATTTTACGGCATCTTCCTCCTTTTTGATTCTGAAAGCTTCTACCTCTTTTTCCACTTTGACAACCTCTTTCCCATCTTCCTCTTTCACTGTAATATCATCCTCTTGTTTCTCCATTTTCATTCTTCAAGCCTCTTTGCCTCCTTTCACCAGTTTCTTTCTCCGTCTAGATTTGTGCGTTTATGCTCCGGGAAATTAACCTAGTGTAGTATCAATGTAACACATTGCTAATTTAACAAGCAAATTACGTGTATAAATGAACCAGTAGATAGGTAAACAGAATTATGTTCGAAACACTAAGAGTAATATACACAAGAATGGTCTAAAGAGTTTTAGGTACGCTAGCAAAGCACCGCGTGGTTAAACCAGAAGCCTTTTGTCGCTGTTGAAGAAGCCTCCTGTCCCGTCCACTAGATTATACGTCACGCAAGAAGCATCACCTGAAAGACTCCCGTCACCTTCTGCTGGCTGGAGTGGGTAACTCAGTTTGGAAACAATAGTTACTACACTTTTGTACTGGAAAGAACGTCATAATAATTTAACAATAAGCTGACATATTTTCTCTTACGTCTTACAAATAATACCGTCCTGCATACAGACGTAGAAGCTTAATAGTGTAATAATAATAGCGACCCTGGATTTATAATCGCGGAAATCAACCCTGCCACACGAGCATGCTTTTGCGGCACAGTCGATAGCGCGCCGGACCTCGGACTAGAAGGTCGAGGGTTCGAGACCTGCTCCCTACTGTTTCATTACAATATGAATATGTAAATGTTGAATAAATACTTATATGATTAGGTAGTGTTTTAATACACATTTGCTCTGTTCATTTTTTACATTCGTTTTTATTTAGATGTGGGTACTATTCCCTTAAAGCTACGCTCTTTAAGATACAAATCATCCTGTAAACCAGGGGTGGGCAACTCCAGTCCTCGGGGCCTGATTGATGTCACACTTTTTCTCCCTCCCTAGCAAACACAGCTGATTAATAAAACTGCATTCTAAACTGAAGATCATGATTAGGTGATTATTGGAGTCAGGTGTGTTAGCTGGGGCTGGGGCAAAACTGTGACACTAATCAGGCCCTCGAGGACTGGAATTTCCCAACCCCGCTGTAAACAATAGAGCAAATGCGTCACATTCAAATAGCACTTGATTATCTGTAGTGCTTTACACTGAGTCTACAAAACATTAAGAACACCTGCTCCTTCCATGACATAAACTGACCAGGTGAATACAGGCTAAAGCTATGATCCCTTATTGATGTCACTAGTTAAATCCACTTCAATCAGTGTAGATGAAGGGGAGGAGATGGGTTAAATAAGGATTTTTAAGCCTTGAGACAAATGAGACATGGATTGTGTATGTGTATCATTCAGAGGGTGAATGGGGAAGACAAAATATTTAAGTGTCTTTGAACGGGGGATGGTAGTAGGTGCCAGGTGCACCGGTTTGTGTCAAGAACTGCAAAGTTGCTGGGTTTTTCCAGCTCAACAGTTTCCCATGTGTACTAAGAGTAGTCCACCATCCTAACAGTGCCGTTTAAGATGGGGCAGAACGATTTGTTTTTTTATGAGCATGGCCTTATTTCTATTACAGCATATTAGATGACTGTCATTCATATTCCGTTCACCCTGTTCAATGTAACAGCAATAGGTTTCGGCTAATACATGATACTAGAATTTTCCCTATACCCATCATGAGGTTGCTACAACCTGCCTATGAATTAAAGTTTAGAACGTAGGTGCACACAGGTCGAGATAGGTTTTTTAGGTGACAGACAGTGACACATGGACAGACAGTCGTGAAGACATCACCAACTAATTATCATGGTCCAAACACACCAAGACAGTCGTGAAGAGGGCACGACAACAAGTTTTCCACCTCGGGAGACTGAAAAGATTTGGCATGGGTCTCCAGATCCTCAAAAAGTTCTACAGCTGCACCATCGAGAGCATCCTGACCGGTTGCATCACCGACTGGTATGGCAACTGCTCGGCATCTGACCGTAATGCACTACAGAGGGTAGTGAACATCACTGGGGCCAAGCTTCCTGCCATCCAGGACAATTATAAAGAAAGCCCCAAAAATTGTCAGATGCTCCAGTCACCCAAGTCATAGACTGTTTTCTCTGCTCCCGCACGTCAAGCGGTACCGGAGCACCAAGTCTAGAACCAAAAGGCTCCTTAACAGCTTCTACCCCCATAAGCCATAAGGCTGCTGAACAATTAATCAAATGGCCACCTGGACTATTTACATTGACCCTCCATTTGTTTTGTACACTGCTGCTACTTGCTGTTTATTATCTATGAAATGTCACTTCACCCCGACCTACATGTATAAATTACCTCGACTAACCTGTACCCCCGCACATTGACTCGGTACCAGTACCCCCTGTATATAGACTTGTTATTGTTATTTTATTGTGTTACTTTTTATTATTTTTTACTTTAGTAAATTTGCTCATTTTCTTAACTCATCTTGAACTGTACTGTTAGTTAAGGGCTTGTAAGTAAACATTTCACTGTGAGGTCTACACTTGTTGTATTCATACCTCTTTAGGGTATGTGGGACGGTAGCGTCCCACCTCTTCAACAGCCAGTGAAACTGCAGAGCGACAAATTCAAAACAAGAGAAATCCCATAATTAAAATTCCTCAAACATACATTTATTTTACACATTTTTAAAGATACACTTGTTGTAAATTCAACCACAGTGTCCGATTTCAAAAAGGCATTATGACGATAGCAAACCAAACGATTATGTTAGGTGAGTGCCTATTCACAAAATAACACAGCCATTTATTATCAGATTTCAAAAAAGCTTTACGGAAAAAGCAAACCATGCAATAATCTGAGGTCGGCGCTCAGAGCCCAATCAAGACAAAAATATATCCGCCATATTGTGCAGTCAACAGAAGTCAGAAATAACATTATAAACATTCACTTACCTTTGATGATCTTCATCAGAATGCACTCCCAAGAATCCCAGTTCCACAATAAATGTTTGTTTTTTTCGATAATGTCTATCATTTATGTCCAAATTCCTCCTTGTTGTTCTAGCGTTTAGTACACTTTCCAAACTCACGACGTGCGGGCAAGTCCAGCGGAAAGTATGGACGAAAGTTTAAAAAGTTATATTACAGTCCATAAAAACATGACAAACGAAGTATTGAATCAATCTTTAGGATGTTTTTAACATAATTCTTCAATAATGTTCCAACCGGAGAATTCCTTTGTCTTCAGAAGTGCGATGGAACAGAGCTCGCTCTCACATGAACGCGCATGGTCAGCGCATGTTCAGCTCATGATAGACCTTACTCAATCCCTTCTCCTTCGGCCCCACTTCACAGTAGAAGCATCAGACAAGGTTCTAAAGACTGTTGACATCTAGTGGAAGCCTTAGGAAGTGCAACATTACCAATATCCCACTGTATCTTCAATAGGAGCTGAGTTGAATATCGACCAACCTCAGATTTCCCACTTCCTGGTTGGATTTTTTCTCAGATTTTTGCCTGCCATATGAGTTCTGTTATACTCACAGACATCATTCAAACAGTTGTAGAAACTTCAGAGTGTTTTCTATCCAAATCTACTAATAATATGCATATCCTAGCTTTTATGGCTGACTAGCAGGCTGTTTACTCTGGGCACGCTTTTCATCCGACGTAAAAATACTGCCCCCTACCCCAAAGAAGTTAAGGGCTTGTAAGTAAGAAATTCACTGTAAGCTCTACACTTGTTGTATTCGGCGCAGTCCTGAGGCATGGTCTTAGGGCTCAGGTCCTCCGAGAGAGAGAAAGAAAGAAAGAAAGAGAGAAAGAGAGAATTAGAGAGAGCATACTTAAATTCACACAGGACACCGGATAAGACAGGAGAAATACTCCAGATATAACAGACTGACCCCAGCCCCCCGACACATAAACTCCTGCAGCATAAATACTGGAGGCTGAGACAGGAGGGGTCAGGAGACACTGTGGTCCCATCCGATGATACCCCTGGACAGGGCCAAACAGGCAGGATATAACCCCACCCACTTTGCCAAAGCACAGCCCCCACGACCCCAAGGGGGATATCTTCAACCACCAATTTACCATCCTGAGATAAGGCCGAGTATAGCCCACAAAGATCTCCGCCACGGCACAACCCATGAAGACGGCTGCACAGTACTGTCTTTTATCGATGGCGGTTATGATATCGTTTAGTACCTTGAGCGTGGCTGAGGTGCACCCATGACCAGCTCAGAAACCGGATTGCACAGCGGAGAAGGTTCATGCTGAAAGAGCTCTGATAGGTTGGAGGATGTCCTCCGGAAGTTGTCATAATTACTGTTTAAGTCTATGGAAGCCTTGAGAACCATAAGCCTCCTAGGTTTTGTATTGAAGTCAATGTACCCAGAGGAGGACGCAAAATAGTATGTTTTATTCAATTATTTTTTTATTCAATTATTTGGTGATGTGATTATATTTAGTATAGTTTTATCCAAAAATTATTTTATTTTAATGTTTTACCAATTTATTTTCTTCTGAAACGCACTGAAAATCCCTTCCCACAATTATGTCATGTTGGCTCGATGTCCTTTGGGTGCAGTGGAGGCTTCTCAGAGGAGGAAGGGGAAGACCATCCTTCTCTGAGGAGCCTTTACTGCACCCAAAGGACATCCAGCCAACATGACACAATTGTGGGAAGCATTGGAGTCAACATGTGCCAGCATCCCTGTGGAAGGCTTTGGACACTTTGAAGAGTTCATGCCCCGACAAATTGAGGCTCTTCTGAGGGAAAAGGAGGAGGTTCCTAGTCCTTATTAGGACGTTTATTTCTCTCCAAATGTTTGGTATGATCAGTGTACATATATATATAAAGAAAATATTGCATGACCAAAAGCACAATTCTATTTTTGTAAAAATGAGACAAGTGTACGAGCATATGTGTGTTCTCTCAAGAACTTTAAGTAGCCTGTATTTGATGTGATATACTCCTTTCGAGACAGGATTGTGTCACGGCATAGATCTGGGGAAGTGTACCAAAACATTTCTGCAGCATTGAAGGTCCCCATCATCTTAAAAGGAAGAAGTTTGAAACCACCAAGACCCTTCCTACTGCTGGCTGCCCGGCCAAACTGAGCAATCGGGGGAGAAGGGCCTTGGTCAGGAAGGTAACCAAGAACCCAATGGTCACTCTGACAGAGCTCCTCTGTGGAGATGGGAGAACCTTCCAGAAGGACAACCATCTCCGCATCACTCCACCAAGCAGGACGTTATGGTAGAGTTGCCAGACGGAAGCCACTCCTCAGTAAAAGGCACATGAAAGCCAGCTTGGAGTTTGCCAAAAGGCACCTAAAGGACTATCAGATCATGAGTAACAAAATTCTCTGGTCTGATGAATGCCAAGGGTCACGTCTGGAGGAAACCTGGCACCATTCCTACGGTGAAGCATGGGGTTGGCAGCATCATGCTGTGGGGATGTTTTTCAGCGGCATGGACTGGGAGACTCGTCAGGATCGAGGGAACGATGAAAGGAGCAAAATACAGAGAGATCATTTTTGAAAACTTGCTCCAGAGCACAAAGGACCTCAGACTGGGGCAAAGGTTAACCTTCCAATAGGACAACGACCCTACGCACAAAGCCAAGACAATGCAGGAGTGGCTTTGGGAGATGTCTCTGAATGTCCTTGAGGGGCCCAGCCAGAGCCCAGATTTGAACCCGATTTATCATCTCCGGAGAGACCTGAAAATAGCTTTGTAGTGACACTCCCCATCCAACCTGACAGAGTTTGAGAGGATCTGCAGAGAAGAATGGGAGAAACATGAGGCTCCTGCTGCTGCTGTCCTCAAGGGCCAATTGACAGATTTTTCACCTAGTTGTCTTTGGGATTCAAACCAGAGATCTTTCGGTTACTGGCCCAACACTAGTAACCACTAGGCTACCTGCAGCAGGAGCCCCATGTTGACAGGAGAGCCCACCTTTATTTTTCCCTCATTATGAACATTCATATTGGTCAACAGTCAACCTATTGTGTGTATTGAACATTCATATTGGACTGTAGCAGCTAGCTAACTGGCTACTGATCAACCTATTGTGTGGATTGAACATTCATATTGGACTGTAGCAGCTAGCTATCTGGCTACCGATCAACCTATTGTGTGGATTGAACATTCATATTGGACAGCCTTACCTGTATAGTAGCACCACCACCCATCAGCCCATTCTCTTCTTGACGTCAAAGCTGCAGTGTATTGTTGGTATAGTTTTTGATTAATAATAATTCAAATAGTGAAAATAGAAGTGTACAATTTATATATATATATATATTTAATCAACTTTAAGATACTGTTTGCCTCTATGCAGATGTAGAAGCTGAATAGGAATATACATTATCAATAAATAGTTGATTGTTCTTTTTTCACATCATACTAAGAATACTGAGCCACAACCTGTAAATGTGACCATACTATTCCTTTAAAGCCACACTCAGATGTCACCATACTATTCCTTTAAAGCCCCTCTGTCAGATATAAATCATAAGAGTGGGAAACCAACTGACATGGAAACAATGGAGCAAATGGATCACTATCAGAGTGTATTATGACATCATATAGAACTACTCAGACATTCCAAATCAGGCTTCATCCATATCATGAAGGTGGATATTGATCCAACCATTTTAAAAGTAATGACTGGGCTGACGGAAACAGGATATACCTGTACAATTTTATTAATGCAGACAGACAATTTGTTAGTTTGTTTTACATGGTGGGGTCTTTTTGTGTCAGTAAAAATGTATGAATGAGAAATGGCGATGGAAACCCCTTTATGTGCAAATATTTATATAATAACCATCACATCTCAGTTAACTTGGAGTCACGCGATGATATGTTGTGTGGTCCTCCCTCTACGACTTGGGAACCCATGCAGTTTATTAGGCTACAGATTAAATAAGTTATGAACTTCATAGGGTGGTGAAACTGCATGTGATTAGCTTGATGCTCCTTTCCAATACATTTTGATGGTCTTCTTCTGGTGACATGATGATTGGTTTCCATTTGACAAATAAAATAATATCTCTCTCATCCATAATAATCTCATCATGTAGGTAGCCTACCAGAACTGTATATGTGAGCTGCTGACTACAGTGCACGGGACAAAAGCACGTTTGCTATATAATATATAAACAGCTTTTTAAACCCTCAGTAGAGTTGAAAATGTGACGGAAACCCATTTAACTTGTATTTTTCATACGGTATATGGGATTTTAACAGCAAAAGTTTTTTTATTTGTCACACAAAGCCTTATGTCTGCAATTAGTCTGTTTGAAAGAAACATTTCTGGTGGGAAAATGCATATATTGTTTTGTACATATTTGAGAATATTCACATGAAAATCTGTCGCAAATTGCACGGAAACTTAGCTACTAAGGTGGATATTGATCCAACACCTGCCACATATTCAAACCAGCCCACTGGGCACAGATGTCAGTTCAACATCTAGTTTCTATTTACATTTCTTTGAGTCGTGAATTCAACATGAAATCAACACAAAATGTCACCTGTCATTGGATTTAGCTTACAAGTTGGGTGAAAAATAAATAAAGATTCCTGATGTTGACGGCTTATTACAAATCCAATCAGTTTTCTGCATTGATCAAACATCATCACATGGATTTGTTTTGTTGAAATTACGTGGAAACAACATTTATTCACCCAGTGGGAGGCTTGTAAATGACCCCAGGAAAGTAAAACAAAGAACTCTTCATTGAGACAATGATAAACAGCAATCCGTGGGAGAGTTGTGGTGGATATTATAAAATAAGGATCTGCTGGAGTCCAAGTCAAATCAAGATTCTTTATTTCTGAGCTCAGAGAGAATAACAGTTACACAGCGCAGTGTAGACAGTCTGAATCCCTGAAGCATTGGGTAATGGGCACATATCTTTATAGTTTCCTGTTCCTGGGCGGGACTTTATTCATACAAGGACACAGGTGCAGCTGGTTTGCAACACAGGATGATACTCCCAGGAACAGGAGATTATAATAGGTCAGTTTCACAAGGTTAGTCACATACTCAGTTATGTGGACACATACAATTAACAGTCTGTGAACATTTTAATTTCATTAAATCATCAGTGGACCAACAATGCAAATGTAAACAATGGAACAAATGCATCACATCCAAATATCACTGTATTATCTGTAGTGCTGGAGGAAAGACACCCAGATAAACACAAACACAGAGTTTAAAAAAGGACCATTTAAACACATGAAATCTGACCTACTCTATATTCAAACTGACAGACTCCATATTCAATTCATGTTTTCTAATAAAAACATACAAATATATGTTTGAGTATACTTTGTACAATTCAATTTCATATGGTATAAACAGGTAAAAAAATTACCAGTCAACAATATAAGACAACGGGAGCACGGTGTATGTTCTCTGATGAATTTTAAGTCAATGAGATGTGAAATATCAATATACACGCTAAGAGAAGTAATTTCTCTCTCCTGTGTGGATTCTCTAATGACCTTTAAGTGACTATGATGAGTAATATGTTTTCCCGCAGTCTGAGCTTTTCTAAGCCTTCTCCTCTGTGTGCTCTCATGTGTTCTTTCAGGCTTCCTAAAATGCAAAACCTTTGCACCCTGGGAGCAGTGGTAAGGCTTCACCACCTGTGTTTTAGCTCATGTGTTTTCAGGTTATGTAAGTGGGTAAAACGCTTTCCACACTGTGAGCAGTGGTAAGGATTCTCCCTTGTGTATTCTCTCATGTTTTTTCAGGTAGTTTTTCTGGTTAAAACTCTTTCCACACTGTGAGCATTGGTAAGGATTCTCCCCTGTGTGTATTCTCTCATGTCGTTTTAGGTCCCCTAACTGGTTAAAACACTTTCCACACTGGGAGCAGTGATAAGGCTTTTCCCCTGTGTGTATTCTCTCATGTCGTTTTAGGTCCCCTAACTGGTTAAAACACTTTCCACACTGGGAGCAGTGAAAAGGCTTCTCCCCTGTGTGTATTCTCTCATGTTTTTTCAGGTAGCTTTTCTGGTTAAAACTCTTTCCACACTGGGAGCAGTGGTAAGGCTTCTCCCCTGTGTGTATTCTCTCGTGTTGTTTAAGCTCCCATAAGAGGTAACAACCCTTTCCACACTGGGAGCAGTGGTAAGGCTTCTCCCCTGTGTGTATTCTCTCATGTCGTTTCAGGTCCCCAAACTGGTTAAAACACTTTCCACAGTGGGAACACTGGTGTCGTCTTGCTGGTTTGGACGTCCCTGGCTCTGGTTCCTCTGAGTTTGTTCTTTCTCCTGCCAAAGACAGTGTGTTTTTTTAAATAGAGACCTGAATGAAACCTCCACATGATAAAACGGCCTTGCTACGAGGGTAAATCCTAATAGATCCCTCAATAACCTGAGGCCAGTTTTAACAATCTTAGTGTGATTTTAAAAGAAATGTTGTCGAGCTTCCTGGTAATTACTAATAATATGTTTACATTACTTATTTTATTCATTCTGTTTTACAAGTCAGAACACAAAAAACTAAACAGTTCTAGGACACTGAAGACACAGACGTCGCTGGATTCCAATTGAGCAGGTGGTTCTAAATATCTAACTTCATAGCTGTATGATACAGAATGTGACCTACGCACTTCCTTAAACATAAAATAACTTAAGAACATAACATCTCCTCGTTGTCGAAAGGGTTTGACACGCTATTTAAAAATGGCCCAGTTTGTTATTTAGACGTTGACAAATTTTCAACATTTTGACTGTTACTGATGTCATGACAGTTTGGGTAAAGTAAAAAATACGGTGAGATATTTTGGGTAGACATTCCTAAAACTGATAGTAACTATATATAGTAAGTTTATATACAGCCATATCATAGAGTCTGAAAAGGCTTGTTCATTCACAATGACAGCATATGTTCCTAAAGCTGATAGTAACTATATATAGTAAGTTTATATACAGCCATATTTTAAAGTCTGAAAAGGCTTGTTCATTCACATGAATTCACTATGACAGCATATGTTCCTAAAACTGATAGAAACTACACTGTACACAAATATAAACTCAACATGTAAAGTGTTGGTTCGATGTTTCATGAGCTGAAAAAAAAGATAGAATTTTCCCATATGTACAAAAAGCTATTTTCTCTCAAATTTTCACATCCCTGTTCGTGAACATTTATCCTTTGCCAAGATAATCCATCCACCTGACAGGTGTGGCATATCAAGAATCTGATTTAACAGCATTATCATTACACAGGTGCACCTTGTGCTGGGGACAATAAAAGGCCGCTAAAATGTGCAGTTTTGTCACACAACAATGCCACAGATGTCTCAGAGGGAGCGGGCAATTGGCATGCTGACTGCAGGAATGTCCACTGGAGCTGTCGCCAGGGAATTTAATGTACAGTACCAGTCAAAAGTTTGGACTCGCCTACTCATTCAAGGGGTTTTCTTTATATTTACTATTTTATACATTGTAGAATAATAGTGAAGACATCAAAACTATGAAAAAATACATGGACTCATGTTGTAACCAAAAAAGGGTTACATCAAAATATATATTAGATTCTTCAAGGTAGCCACCCTTTGCCTTGACGGCTTTGCACACTCTTCTCTCAACCAGCTTCACCTGGAATGCTTTTCCAACAACAGTCTTGAAGGAGTTCCCACATATGCTGAGAACTTGTTGGCTGCCTTCCCTTCACTCTGCGGTCTAACTCATCCCAAACCATTTCAATTTGGTTGAGGTCGGGGGATTGTGGAGGCCAGGTCATCTGATGCAGCACTCCATCACCCTCCGTCTTGGTCAATTATCCCTTACACCACCTGGAGGTGTGTTGGGTCATTGTACTCTTGAAAAACAAATGATAGTCTAACTAAGCACAAACCAGATGGGGTGGCATATCGCTGCAGAATGCTGTGGTAGCCATGCTGGTTAAGTGTGCCTTGAATTCTAAATAAATCAGTGTCAACAGCAAAGCACACGCACACCATCACACCGCCTCCTCCTTGCTTCACGGTGGGAACCACACATGCGGAGATCATCCGTTCACCTACTTGCGTTTGAAACCAAAGATCGCAAATTTGGACTCCTTTAGTAGTGGTGTCCTTTAGTAGTGGTTTCCTTTAGTAGTGGTGTCCTTTAGTAGTGGTTTCCTTTAGTAGTGGTTTCCTTGCAGAAATTCAACCATGAAGGCCTGATTCATGCAGTCTCCTCTGAACAGTTGATGTTGAGATGTGTCTGTTACTTGAACTCTGTAAAGCATTTATTTGGGCTGCAATTTCTGAGGCTAGTAACTCTAATGAACCTATACTTTGCAGAAGAAGTAACTCTGGGTCTTCCATTCCTGTGGTGGTCCTTAAAGTAACGGACTGTTGTTTCTCTTTGCTTATTTGAGCTGTTCTTGACATAATATGGACTTGGTCTTTTACCAAATAGAGCTATCTTCTGTATACCACCCCTACCTTGTCACAACACAACTGATTGGCTCAAAATAAATATGAAGGAAAGAAATTCCACAAATGAACTTCTAACGAGGTACACGTATTAATTGAAATGCATTCCAGGTGACTATCTCATGAAGCTGGTTGAGAGAATGCCAAGAGTGTGCAAAGCTGTCATCAAGGCAAAGGGTGGCTACGTTAAGACTTTTTAAATATAAAATATATTTTGATTTGTTTAACACTTTTTTTGGTTACTACATGATTCCATATGTGTTATTTCAGAGTTCATATCTTCATTATTATTCTACAATGTAGAAAATAGTTTTTAAAAATTAAAAAAGACCCTGGAAAGTCAATTTCTGACTGGTACTGTAAATTCCTCTACCATAATTCGCCTCCAACGTTGTTTTAGAGAATTTGGCAGTACGTCCAACCGGCCTCACAACTGCAGACCACATGTAACCACGCCAGCCCAGTACATCCACATCCGGCTTCTTCACCTATGGGAAACTGAGACCAGCCACCCGGACAGCTGATGAAACTGAGGAGTATGTCTCGCTGTAATAAAGACCTTTTGTGGCCTGGATCACCAGTGGGTGGGCCTATGCCCTCCCAGGCCCACCAATGGCTGCGCCCCTGCCCAGTCACGCGAAGTCCATAGATTACAGCCTAGTGAATTTATTTACATTGACCGATTTCCTTATTTGAACTGTAAATCGTTGAAATTGTTGCATGTTGCGTTTATATTTTTGTTCAGTACATATATAAATATATAAACTGTATATAACCATATTATAAAGCATGAAAATACTTATTCATTCAGATGTCATGAATTCACTATGACATCATCATGTTTGGATAGGATTTATGGGTTGACATTTTTTCCACTCAGACATAAATAAACAATCCAATCCAAAGGCCAAAGCTTTAATAAAATAACAAATTAACTGGCAAAGCAGCAGAACGAGGCCCGCATGCAGCAACATCACAAGTCACGTTTTTGCAGCTGTTTCAGTACAACACTACAGGGAGAGAGAGGGGGAGAGGACAAACTCCACTGGACTAGTTTCAATGTATGGAATCACTTTAAAGCATCATTGAGAAATAATGAATTGAAGTGGTAACATTTGTAGACTAGCGGTGAAGAATGTTGGGCCAGTAACCGAAAGATCTCCGGTTCGAATCCCCACGCCAGCAAGTTTAAAAAATCTGCTGTCCTGAACTTGAGCAAGGCAGTTAATCCCCAACAACAACTGCTCCCCGGGCACCGATGACGTGGACATCGATGAAGGCAGCCCCCACACTGATTCAGAGGGGTTCAATGCGTTCGACACATTTCAGTTGAATGCATTCAGTTATACAACTGACTAGGTATCCCCTTTCCATCATTAGACTCCATAATGTTTCATCTGGACGTGCTACAGGCCTCCATTAAGACTAGAATATCTGAAGAATCTAGGTATTTCCATGTTTAACAAGTTCAGTAGATCAGATGTTAATGAAGCAATACAGACCACATTGAAGTGTCTGGAGTTTAGTTTGCCTGTTCTAGAGTCTTGTAAAGACAGGGGGGTTGACTGGGACAGGCAATGTAACATCCATAATGTTCTTAGGAACTGTTTTTGTCCTTACATTAGATCATCTTGAAACTTTCTCTCCAAAGCTAACGTTCATCAAGGTGGTCTATTGGAATCTCTCTTTTCATTGGCAGAAACCTTTTTCAGTGTTATGATATTCATAACATCCATATCCACCAGTCTATCTTCCTGTCAACTAACAGAACCCTGCTGAACCATTGTATTTGTTCAAACTAAACTACTTACTTTGATGAGTCAAATCTGATCCTTTCTTCTCTTCTCCTCCTCTCACAGTTCCACTCAGCACCGTTGTTTTCCTGCAGTCCACCAGCAGCACAGACAACCTCTTCATACCCAGCAGTAAGGTGCTACCGGGAGAGGCACGACACGGGGACTTCAGTAGGACAGAAGTACTAGCGTTGTCCTGGTAACCATAAAGAGGGGACACAGACACATATCATTATGGATGCTGATGTCACTGTTGTCATGAAGTGCGTTACAAAAACCCAGCCCAGACCCAGATAGAGCAAGCTGTATGCTAGACCAGACCAAGCTGTACCATCTGGTGTTCTGATCTGGAGAGACTCTTCTCTGACTCATCAGCATCAGGATGTTGTTGAGGCTCCCCAGAGGATCCACGATAGTCATGTCTCTCTCCTGTGTGAACAACAACATCAGACAGACAGTCAACTTATGATCTTCTACTACAATCATAGGGTCTTACAAGAGACATTAATGTCTAAAAAAGGGCCTAAAATGGGCACTTTCATCATGATTTTGTAAAATATTGTTTGTGTTGTAAATGTAAAAGGGTCGTTCCACTAAATGGAGGATTTTTGCACCCCTTTGATATTTTAAGTAGAAATGGTGCACCAATATTGAATTTTAAAAGCCTGTTATGCAAAGTTAAGTGCACTTTAAACCTCTCTGGGATCGCGGGACGCTTGCGTCCCAACAGCCTGTTAAAATGTAGAGCGCCAGATTCAAAAAAATTATATAAAATTAAACTTGATTAAATCACACATATAAGATACCAAATTAAAGCTACACTCGTTGTGAATCCAGCCAACATGTCAGATTTCAAAAAGGCTTTTCGGCGAAAGCATAAGATGCTATTATCTGATGATAGCCCAATGTAAACAAGAGAGTGTAGCCTATTTCAACCATGCTGGAGCTACTCAAAACGCAGAAATAAAATATAAAACATGCATTACCTTTGACGAGATTCTTTTGTTGGCACTCCAATATGACCCATAAACAACACAAATGGTCCTTTTGTTCGATTAATTCCGTCCATATATTTCCAAATTGTCCATTTATTTGGCGCCGTTGAACCAGAAAAAGCATCGTCCAATTTGCACAAAGTCACGACAAAATATCTAAAAAAAATTACCTCTAAACTTTGCCAAAACATTTCAAAGTACTTTTGTAATACAACTGTAGGTATTTGTAAACGTTAATAATCGATCAAATTGAAGACGGGTCAATCTGTTTTCAATACAGGATATCAACAAACTCACCGTACTTTTCAAGTCTTGCTCAACTCTCAAACATAAATACAAGTCACTCCACTTCCGGGTCAATATCTTTCTCAGTTCTCTAATGAAAAACCTTAACCTTTTTCCATACAATGGCGACATCCAGTGGAAGCAGTAGAAACTGCGTGGATAGTGATTAGAATTCTGGTTTGCCCATGAGAACCCATTGAACACAGTGACTTAAAAAAAAAAAAGTTGGTCCTCAGGGTTTTGACTGCTATATAAGTTCTGTTATACTTACAGATATGATTCCAACAGTTTTAGAAACTTCAGAGTGTTTTCTATCCAAATCTACTAATAATATGCATATCTTATATTCGGGGGATGAGTAGAACGAAGTTGAAATTGTGCACGCTATTTTTCCATATGTGAAAACTGCACCCTATCCCCAAGAAGTTTTAATACAGACCACACGGAGAATTCAATAAATCGAATTTAAAAGTCCCAAAAATATATGTAACAAAGGCAGATGGCCCCTTCAACAATTCCTACAGTACTGAACAACATATTCAAGTGTAGAACTTCAGTAGAATGCCCCTTTAAAACCACACATTAGTTCAGGTGTTTATAATTTGTGTAACGTCCCAACAGGAATCTGTTCCAAAAACTTCGTAAATAACAAGGTTGCCAACAAACAGCGCATACAAAGTTGTTTAGCGGCAGAATAAGACACCGGGAAGGGAGTGGGCTATTTCATTACGTGTTTCACTCACCACGTTAATCCACTCACCACGTTAATCCACTCTGGTAGCCTACGGACAAACATTAAGAATAAGCTACGTGGTGAGTTGATGCCTATTCGGCAGCGTGTTAGCTCGGTGAATTGACCATGCTACTTTGCATGCGGCGTTTGTTGGCATCCTTGTACTTTACGAAGATTTTGGAACAGATTCCTGTTGGGACGTTCCACAAATTAGACCCCATTAGTTCAACAACTGCATCGTTTGTGACCCTGGTTTTAAGACAGTACTCACTGGTGGTAATCGGAAATTCCCTCTCCTCCTCTTTTATTGAGATAGCCTCCTCTTCCTCTTTTACTACAAAATGTTCTTCCTCTTCTTTCAATGTTATGGCATTTTCCTCATTTTTGATTCTGAAAGTTTCTACCTCCTCCTCTTCCACTCTGACAACCTCTTTCCCATCTTCCTCTTTCACTGTAATATCATCCTCTTCTTCTTTCAATGTGATAGCCTCCTCTTCCTCCTTTATCATCCTGAAACCTTCTCCCTCTCCTTTCATCAGAGCTTCTTTCTCCGTCGAGCTTAGTGACCTAATGCTCCGAGCGATTAGCCTAGTGCATTATCAATTTAACACATTTGCTAATTTCAGACTCAAATTACGTTTAAATGAACGAGTAGATACGTAAACATAATTATGAGCCAAACACTAAGAGTAATATACACAAGATTGGTCTAAAGAGCTTCAATGTTTCTGTTTAATGTTCGCTAGCAAACCACCGCGTTGATTGAATCAGAAGCCTTTTGTCGCTGTTGAAGAAGCCTCCAGTTCCGTCCACTAGAATACACGTCACGCAAGAAGCATCACCCGAAAGACTCATATCGCCATCTGTTGGCTGGAGTGGGTAACGCAGATTGGATAAAAAACAACCAGATGTTATGTTTTCTCTTCCTTCTTACAGCCAATACTTTCCTCCAGGGCTGACCTGCCCATTAGGCAGGATTTGGTGACAGATTGACGAGGGTGGCATTTTACGAGCTAAATTGACCAACGCTCATCGCTAACAACACATAATAACACCTCACATAATGTTGCCCTAAAACTATGACAATTTCTATCACCCAGTGGCATATGGGCTATTAAGGTGAGTGTAGGTGAGGCCACATGAAGCAGTGCCTGCTTTGTTTAAGGTAACATGGACAGATACGGCTCTACCTGTGTAGAGCTCATGCCCCTTTACCCTTCCAGTCTCTAAAGTGCCCTTTTGGGTGGTGGTATAATTTGTATTCATTTTTTTGTCATTTTTATTCTGAACCCACTGCCTGCAAGTCATTGTTAAATTTGCCTAACTATCTTACAGGTAGACCCTCTTTCACTCTCTCTCATCATGTCACTAGCTGACAGGCTCCCAGAGGCAGGGTAATAAAAGGCCCCCAGCTCACTTAATTGCCCCTCCCCTCTCCAGCAGCCATCAACCCAGAACATCCTGAAGACAGAACATCTAAAAGATCATCTCGGAATCCTTTCTTCCTCATGGAGCTTTTCAAAAGTGAGGTGAATATTCAATGTGATGTTTGTACGGTGGATTCAGAAAGTATTCAGACCCCTTTACTTTTCCACATTTTGTTAAATTACAGCCTTATTTTAGAATGGTTTAAAAAAATACATATTCAGCAATCTACACACAATACCCCATAATGAGAAAACAAAAACAGGTTTTATGAAAATTTAGCAAATTTCTTAAAGATAAAAAACAGAAATACCTTATTTACATAACAGTAAGTATTCAGACCCTTTGCTATGAGACTGTCATCGCAAAAATTAAGCCATGAGGTAGAAGGAATTGTCCGTATAGCTCTGAGACAGGATTGCGTCGAGGCACAGATCTTGGGAAGGGTACCAAAACACTTCTGCAGCATTGAAGGACCCCAAGAACACAGTGTGGTGAAGAAGGCGCAACAGAGCCTCTTCAACCTCAGGAGGCTAAAGAAAGTTGGCTTGTCACCTAAAACACTCACAAATTTTTACAGATGCACAATGAAAGCATCCTGTCGGGCTGTATTACCGCCTGGTACGGCACCTGCACCACCCACAACTGCAAGGCTCTCCAGAGGGTGGTGCGGTCTGCCCAACGCATTACCGGGGGCAAACTACCCACCCTCCAGGACACCTACAGCACCCGATGCCCAAAAATATATAATCAAGGACATAAACCACCCGAGCCACTGCCTGTTCACCCCGTTATCATCCAGAAGGCGAGGTCAGTACAAGTGCATTAAATCTGTGACTGACAGACTGAAAAACAACTTCTATCTCAAGGCCATCAGACTGTTAAACAGCCATTACTAGCACATTAGAGGCTGCTGCCTATAGGCATAGACTAGAAATCACTAGCCACTTTAAGGAATGGAACACTAGTCACTTTAATAAGTTTACATATCTGGCATTACTCATCTCATATGTATATACTGTATTCTATACTAGTCTACGGTATCCTAGTCCGTTCCGCTCTGATATCGCTCGTCCTTATGTATATAGTCTTCTTTCATTCCTACTTATATTTGTGTGTATTGGCTATATGTTGTGCAATTTGTTAGATATTACTTGTTAGATATTACTGCACTGTTGGAGCTAGAAACACAAGCATTTCGCTACACCTGCAATAACATCTGCTAATAACGTGTATGTGACCAATAAAATTGGATTTGATATACGTCCTGGATGGCAGGAAACTTGACCCCAGTGATGCACTGGGCTGTACGCACTACCCTCAGTAGTCATATCCCAGTTCAACTATTTGCTTATGGTCTTGGCTACAGCCACTGTGTTCTTTGGGAACTTCAATGCTGCAAAAAAATGTGTCTCCCTTCCCCAGATCTGTGCCTCGACACAATCCTGTGTCGGCGCTCTACAGACAACTCCTTCGACCTCATGGCTTGGTTTTTGCTCTGACATGCACTGTGAACTGTGGGACCTTATATAGACAGTCGTGTGCCTTTCCAAATCATGTCCAATCAATTGAATTTACCACAGGTGGAGTCCAATCAAGTTGTAGAAACATCTCAAGGATGATCAATGGAAACAGCATGCACCTGAGCGAGTCTCATATCAAAGGGTCTGAAAACTTATGTAAATAAAGTATTTCTTTTGATTTTCTATTATTTGCAAACATTTCTAAAAACCTGAATACTTTCCGAAGGCACTGTATGTATATAAAAACATGTTTTCCACTAACCCTACCATCCATCCCCTAATTAGAGTAAACTAATGCACAACAACTATTAGGCTTCTACGTCCAGCTTCTACATACTATGTACATTTTACACAATATATTTTACAATAGTTATATTTAGTTTGTTTTTAATCCTATCCTTCAGTTACCCTAAACCTCTCCCATCTATCTCTGAAGAACATCCAGTCCTAACCTTCAGTTACCCTAAACCTCTCCCATCTATCTCTGAAGACCATCCAGTCCTATTCTTCAGTTACCCTAAACCTCTCCCATCTATCTCTGAAGACCATCCAGTCCTATCCTTCAGTTACCCTAAACCTCTGCCATCTATCTCTGAAGACCATCCAGTCCTAACCTTCAGTTACCCTAAACCTCTCCCATCTATCTCTGAAGACCACCCAGTCCTATCCTCCAGTTACCCTAAACCTCTCCCATCTATCTCTGAAGACCATCCAGTCATATCCTTCAGTTACCCTAAACCTCTCCCATCTATCTCTGAAGACCATCCAGTCCTAACCTTCAGTTACCCTAAAGCTCTCCCATCTATCTCTGAAGACCACCCCGTTCCATTTGCCATATATTTTTAACTGTGCTATTTCACAAAAGTTATTGACTTTTATATTCTCATCGTTGCTACAGATTGTAAATTAAAAATAAACATGTTTGCTAAAAGTATTATTATTTTATTAATCAATTGACTCTGACTTTTCAAATCACTCAGCAGTGCTGTCTGCAGTTAGCTCCAGGTAAATGTTGCCATTCCTTGACCTGTGACCAAAAACAAGCAACATATGGACAGTACCAAAACAAATGATCTAATGATTCTGTCTCTTCGCAGCTAAATCTGCAGAGGTTCGTTGTATCCCCCATATATATTTTGTATAATAATTTCAATTGAAAAATTCTAATTCTAAGATTCTAAGAATCTGGTGTCATTCACAATTTTCATGAACCAAGTTTGTTCTTTAAAGCAGGGCTGACAGACAAGATTCTGACTTTTCCCCCCTTCCACTTGTCTCTTCCATTTTTGTGGTAATGCTGCAATTAGTTGGTTGTAATTTTGGGTAGAGCAGACATTTCCATATATTTTTATGAGCTGCATGTGTGACAACTCCACCAGTCCTATTGATGGTATAATTTACAAAGATTATACCTTTTTCATGTAATCAATTTTATTTATTTATTTTGATCAATTACTATATTTGAGTTTAACCATTTTTTTGTATTATTTGTTTGGTCTTTTCTGGTGGATTAAACTGAAATTGCAACCAACTTTCTAAGGCTTGTTTTAAAAATAATGATCTTTTGGAGATGATTTCATTTTCAAATAACTGAAAGTGAGAGGTTGTAATCTGAATAAAGAGAAAAAGGCCATTCTTGAACATCGGGTGAGACATTCTTACTAATCTGATAGAGAACCAGGTCGGAATAAAAGTATAACTTTTGTATGATTGAAGCTTTTAGTTAGAGATCTAATGCTTTAATAATTAATCATTTCTGCCCTCCGAATTCATATTCATTATATAAATAGTCCTATTTAATTTAGTCTTGCTTGTTGATATAACTACAATTGAATATTTTTTTCTCGTATCATTTAAAAGGGGACTGGGAGACAAGTCAGGATCGAGGCAAAGATGAACGGAGCAAAGTACAGAGAGATCCTTGATAAAATCCTGCTCAGGACCTCAGACTGGGACAAAGGTTCACCTTCCAACAGGACAATGACCCTAAGCACACAGCCAAGACATCGCAAAAGTGGCTTCGAGACAAGTCTCGGAACGTCCTTGAGTGGGCCAGCCAGAGCTCGGACTTGAACCGGATCAAACATCACTGGAGAGAGCTCTGGTGCAGGTTTTCATCAAGGATCTCTCTGTACTTTTCTCCATTCATCTTTCCCTTGATCCTGACTAGTTTCCCAGTCCCTGCCACTGAAAAACATCCCCACAGCATGATGCTGCCACCACCATGCTTCACCGTAGGGATGATGTCAGGTTTCTTCCAGATGTGACGCTTGGCATTCAGTCCAAAGAGTTCAATCTTGGTTTCATCAGACCAGCGAATCTTGTTTCTCATGGTCTGAAAGTCCTTTAGGTGCCTTTTGGCAAACTCCAAGCTGGCTTTCTTTTGTCTTTTACGGAGAAGTGGCTTCCGTCTGGCCACTCTACCATAAAGGCCTAATTGGTGGAGTGCTGCAAAGATGGTTGGTCTTCTGGAAGGTTCTCCCATTTCCACAGAGGAACTCTTGAGCTCTGTCAGTGACCATCGGGTTCTTGGTCACCTCTCTGACCAAGGCCCTTCTCCCCCTATTGCTCAGTTTGGCTGAGCCGCCAGCACTAGGAAGGGTCTTGGTGGTTCCAATCTTCTTCCATTTAAGAATGATGGAGGCCACTGTGTTCTTTGGGACCTTCAATGTGGCAGAAATGTTTTGGTCCACTTCCCCAGATCTGTGCCGTGACACAATCCTGTCTCGAAAGGAATATATCACATCAAATATAGGCTACTTAAAGTTCAAGTTAGATCACACATTCCGCCGATTGTTGTTGAAAAACGTTTCTTAAACAGAACAAAACGGGGATAAACATACCTGAATTTGTCCAATAGAAACTCTCGTTTGCAACTGTTGGACTAATGACTACACCCTAGATCAGCTAGATGCAGGCAAGAGTGTGCAAGGTGGTATTGAATATGTCACTGTCTGTCACCTCAAATTTTTCTCTCGGCCTGTGTGCACCTACGTTGTAAACTTTAATTCATAGGCTAGGTTGTAGAAACCTCATGATAGGTATAGGGGAATTGTTAGTATCATGTTGTAGCCTAAACCTATCGCTGTTACATTGAACAATGTTAATGGAATATGATTGGCAGTCATCTAATATGCTGTAATAGAAATAAGGCCATGCTCATGAAAAAACAAATCGTTCTGCCTCATCTTAAACGGCACTGTTAGGATGGTGGACCATCTTGCTACACATGGGAAACTGTTGAGCTGGAAAACCCCAGCAACTTTGCAGTTCTTGACACAAACCGGTGCACCTGGCACCTACTACCATACCCCGTTCAAAGACACTTAAATATTTTGTCTTCCCCATTCACCCTCTGAATGATACACATACACAATCCATGTCTCAAGGCTTAAAAATCCTTATTTAACCTGACTCCTCCCCTTCATCTACACTGATTGAAGTGGATTTAACTTGTGACATCAATAAGGGATCATAGCATTCACCTGGATTCACCTAGTCAGTTTATGTCATGGAAGGAGCAGGTGTTCTTAATGTTTTGTAGACTCAGTGTAAAGCACTACAGATAATCAAGTGCTATTTGAATGTGACGCATTTGCTCTATTGTTTACAGCGGGGTTGGGAAATTCCAGTCCTCGAGGGCCTGATTAGTGTCACAGTTTTGCCCCAGCCCCAGCTAACACACCTGACTCCAATAATCAACAATTCATGATCTTCAGTTTAGAATGCAATTTGATTAATCAGCTGTGTTTGCTAGGGAGGGAGAAAAAGTGTGACATCAATCAGGCCCCGAGGACTGGAGTTGCCCACCCCTGGTTTACAGGATGATTGGTATCTTAAAGAGCGTAGCTTTAAGGCAGGGGTGTCAAACTCATTCCACGGAGGGCCTAGTGTCTGCAGGTTTTTGGTTTTTCCTTTCAATAAAGCCCTAGACAACCAGGTGTGGGGAGTTCCTAACTAATTAGTGATGTTAATTCATCAATCAAGTATAAGGGAGGAGCGAAAACCCGCAGACACTCGGCCCCCCGTGGAATGAGTTTGACACCTGTGCTTTAAGGGAATAGTACCGTCACATCTAGATAAAAACTAATGTGAAAAATGAACAGAGCAAATGTGTATTAAAACACTACCTATTCATATAAGTATTTATTAAACATCTACATATTCATATTAAGCTTCTACGTCTGTATACAGGACGGTTTTATTTGTAAGACGTAAGAGAAAATATATCAGCTTATTGTTAAATTATTATGACGTTCTTTCCAATTCAAAAAAGTGTAGTAACCATTGTTTCCAAACTGCGTTACCTACTCCAGTCAGAAAATGGCGAAGTGCGTCTTTCAAGTGATGCTTCTTGCGTGACGTATAATTTACTGGACGGGGCGCTTCTTCAGGAACAACAACAGAGCTACTCTTTCAACCACCTCGGTAGCTTGCTAGCCAACATAACATTGAAAGATTGACGCTTTAGACCATGTTAATGTACATTAGCTAATCTCAGTGTTGTAAACGCAGTTCAGTTGACGTATCAACTGGTTAACTTTAACCTAATTTGCTTGTTCAATTTGCAAACTTGTTAAATATTGATACTGAGCCTAGCACTAGGCTAGTCGCTAATGCTAACTAGCTAGCTAGCTAACATCCCTGATCATGAGTTCACTAAACTACTCATCCCCTGCTAAAGAAGAGGAGGTCTGCTGTTTGCAGAAAAAAGCTCTGGGACTGAACAATGTCGTGGAAGAAGGAGAGGATGTTATAGAGGAAACAGAGGAAGAACGTTTTAGAGAGGAAGAGGATGCTATTTCAATAAAGGTGAAGAAGGAAGACGTTTTGGGAGTGAAAGAGGAGGAGACAGAATATCAGATTAACACCAGTGAGTATTGTCTTAAAAACAGGGGCACAAACTATGCAGTTGTTGAACTAATGTGTTTTTTAAAGGGGCATTATACTGAAGTTCTACACTTGAATATGTTGTTCTGTTCTGTACTGTAGGAATTGTTGAAGGGGCAATCTGCCATTGGTACATATATCTTTGGTACTTTTCAATTAGATGTATTGAATTCTCCATGTGGTCTGTATTAAAGTTCCCCTGATCTAATACAACAGGCTTTTAAAATGCAATATTGGAGCATAATGTATACTTATATCAAAGGGATGCAAAAGGCACCCCTAGAAGGCCAGCATCCCGGAGTCGCCTCTTCACTGTGGACGTTGAGACTGGTGTTTTGTGGGTACTATTTAATGAAGCTGCAAGTTGAGGACTTGTGAGGCGTCTGTTTCTCAAACTAGACACTCTAATGTACTTGTACTCTTGCTCAGTTGTGCACCGGGGCCTCCCACTCCTTTTTCTATTCTGGTTAGCGCCAGTTTGTGCTGCTGTGTGAAGGGAGTAGTACACAGCTTTGTACGAGATCTTCAGTTTCTTGGCAATTTCTCGCATGGAATAGCCTTCATTTCTCAGAACCAGAATAGACTGACAAGTTTCAGAAGAAAGTTCTTTGTTTCTTGCCATTTTGAGCTTGTAATCGAACCCACAAATGCTGATGCTCCAGATACTCAAATAGTCTAAAGAAGGCCATTTTTATTTATATACTTTAATCAGAACAACAGTTTTCAGCTGTGCTAACATAATTGCAAAAGGGTTTTCTAGTGGTCAATTAGCCTTTTAAATTATAAACTTGGATTAGCTAACACAACGTGCCATTGGAACACAGGAATGATGGTTACTGATAATGATCTTCTGTAGATAATAATGGGCCTCTATAATTCACAAATAATCAGCCATTTCCAGCTACAATAGTAATTTCCAACATTAACAATGTCTACACTGTATTTACGATCAATTTAATGTGATTTTAATTGACAAAAAGACATTTCTAAGTGACCCCGAACTTTTGAACGGTTGTGTATATCCTAACACGATCCATGTTGGAAACAGTATTCTGCATGAATTCCGACTCTTTCAACTTGCAACAAAATAATTTTATGAAATCTAATTGGCTAAATGTTGTTTAACGCGGTCAAGTTCGGTTTTTGTGCAATCCTCAGACTCTCCTTTCATCATTCTACATTACGTATTGGCTATACAACACCTGAATTAGCCCATGAAGGGTCTTGGTCCAATGACCACCTATCGTTTTGAAACCTAGCTAGATAGCCAATGAGCTGGGCTTTCCAGCAGCATGTGAACGCCGTTTGTAGGACAAACAGCCATCATGCTAGAGCTGTGTACAACAGAGTTCATTCTCTGGTGAAAGGAAACAGGACGCACTGTAGTTTACGTTTCACAGCAGTTCCTTCTCTTCTACAAACTTCTCAAATCTGAAAAAGTTAAACATGGCTACTAAGAGTGGAAAAGCTAAATCTCAGTCCAAGTATAAACATTTTGATGATATTATTGCAGAAATTGACTGGGAGAGTGACACAGAAGGAATGGACGAGGACTCTGTGAGTGACCACAGTTATGATTCCAGCGCGGAAGAAATGTTTTTGGAAGGAAAAGATCCACTTTTAGACCAGTAAGTAAAATAGGTTTTTGCTTCTCATGCTAATGCAGTTGTTTAAATGGTCGCATATTCATTTGATCTTTTTTGTTTATTTATTTATATATATATATATATATATTTATACACACATTCGAAGTTTACATGCACTTAGGTTGGAGTCATTATAACTTGTTTTTCAACCACTCCACAAATTTCTTGTTAACCTCACTAGGGTATGTGGGACGGTAGCGTCCCACCTCGTCAACAGCCAGTGAAACTGCAGGGCGCCAAATTCAAAACAGAAATCCCATATTTAAATTCCTCAAACATACAAGTATTTCACACCATTTTAAAGATACACCTGTTGTAAATCCAGCCAAAGTGTCCGATTTCAAAAAGGTTTTACGACGAAAGCACACCAAACGATTATGTTAGGTTAGAGCCAAGTCACAGAAAAATACAGCCATTTTTCCAGCCAAAGAGAGGAGTAACAAAAAGCAGAAATAGAGGTAAAATGAACTTCTCTTAAACTTGTTATGGCTGCTGTACCGATATCGGTACAACATCCGGGGAAATTTCATAATGACTAACTAAAATAAAACGTCGTAACATGAAACATTCTTGAAAATGCAAGTGTCTTACATGCTTCAAAAGATTAGAATCTTGGTAATCAAACTACGTTTTCCGATTTAAAATAGATTATTAATAGATTATTACAGAGAACAAATGCCATGCTTTTGTTTGAGAAGAGCGATCAACAACAACAAACATTTTCCGCCATGACAGGTTTGACAAATTCACATCTGAAGGTAAAATTATGACTTACATTCTGATATCTTGCTCTTATTTCTCTTCCCGAGGGTCCCAGTGATCAAACAAAGTGCCGTTTTCTTTGATAAAATCATTTTTTGTAGCCTAAAACGAAACATTTTGGAAACCGTTTGCCTCGCGACTTCCATCTCTATCAACTTTTTACGGAGCATTCGACGTAATTACATACAGTAAACAATCGTTTATCTAGTCATGGTTGGTTTCATTGCAATCCTCTGGATGTTTGCAACACAGCCAGACGTAACTTTTTTTTGCAGGGAGTATTGACCGAAATGAGCTGATTTGATGACAACAAGCAATGACATCTTTGCGCACCAGTAATATTGGCGAAGCTTCGTTGATTGACTGTATTTCTGCCCAATGACCACAGATCTTCTTGAAATCTAGCTGGGTAGATAGCCAATGAGTTGAGGTAAATGCCAGTATGTGATGTTATGGGTTGGACCACCATCCCTTGTTTGTGAACGCAAGCGTAACAAACTTTCTTTCGCCATAGACCTTCGGACTAGTTGCAGCAGAGCTCATTACGCACGGCATTGTTTGGAAAGTTGTATTTTGGAAAGGGTTATTTCTAAGATTTCATTGAAGACATCATGGCGAATAAATCTGGAAAGCTAAATCCAAGTCTAAATATACAGATTTGCACCAGATTATAGACGAGATTGATCGAGAAAGTGAGACGGAATTTTTGTTTGAAGAAACCGGTAAGTGCTAATGCCGTTGTTTGAAATATAAATATTATTATTTATTGCAAAAAACATTTTATTTTTTTTTGCAATGAAATGTGTGATGAAATGTGTAAAGTACACATTGACTATACATAGTGTGTGTATATGTATGTATATATATATTCCATGTCAGATATATATATTTTCCATTTTTTATTCAAATGGAATGGAGTAGAACATAAAACACACACACATGGCCACGTGAGTTGAGGTAAATGCCAGTATGTGATGTTGGGCACCATTATTATTTATTGCATTTCCATATGAAATAGCCATTGGGTGCTGTTGGGGGGAGGGCAGGCCCACAACAATGGCCGCAGTTGAATGGAACAGCACTTCACCTTAGTGAAGTATTCTATACAATACATATCTGTTTATTTTATGTGATGATAAAAGGCTCATACAATACAAATATTTTTTTTAATGTTTTCTTTCACAGTGATAGCGTCTCTGACTGGGAGCCTCCGGTGCCATGGTGCCCATCCCCCACTGAAGCGGGTTCATCCAGCCGGACTCCTGCTGTCTCCGGCTCCACAACTACCCCCGCCCGGCCATCTAGAGGTGGGAAGAGGGTAACAAAGAAGCGGAGGAAGGGAAGTGTGGAACCTGCTGGTAGAGAGGTAGAGGGGCAATGGCACTGTTTGCTGGAGGAAGATGTGGAGCCTCGTGCTCCAATTTTCCGACCTAAAAGGCAACCCGGACCTCAGCTCGATATGACATTGAAGTATAGCCCGATGCAACTTTTCCAACTGTTTTTCACCCCGGCAGTTGTTGATTCCCTTGTATGCAATACTAACAAGTATGGGGCTAGGAAGCAAGCGGGAAAGAAAGAGGCATGGAAGCCCATTTCCATGTCAGACATTTTCTGCTACCTTTCACTGGTAATTTACATGGGGCTGGTGAAGTTGAAAACCCTAAAGGATTACTGGAAAACATCCCCACTATATCAACTGCCTTTCCCCCCCACTGTCATGTCCTCTACAAGGTTTTTAAATATCTCACGGGCGCTGCACATCAGTGACCCAGAAGTTGATGAGGAGAATGACAGGAGGAGAGGCACCGCACGGTTTGACAGGCTCTGCAAAGTCAAACCTCTCTACGCCAGCATGGTTGAGGCTTGCAAGACCCATTTTCAGCCCGCACAGAACTTGTCCATAGATGAGAGGATGGTAGCCTCAAAGGCCAGAATTGGCCTAAAACAATACATGCGTAACAAGCCAACTAAGTGGGGTTACAAGCTGTTTGTTTTGGCTGATTCTGTGTGTGCATACACATGCAATTTCTTTGTCTATGAGGGGAAGAACACTTGTGCGACTGGTAAAGGACTTAGCTATGACTCTGCGATGGAGTTATTGGATTTCCAACTGCTGGGGAAGGGCTACAAACTCTTTGTGGACAACTTTTACACAAGCCCTACCCTGTTTGCAGACCTGAGGAAGCTGGAGGTGTGGGCTTGTGGCACTATTCGGACCAACAGTGTGGGCTTTCCGAAGACCAAGGTAAATGACATGCCTAAGCGGGCTGAGCGGGGTACCATGCGATGGATCCGTGAAGATGGCCTGCTGTTTGTGAAGTGGATGGACACCAGAGAGGTGGTGATGTGTTCCACTATTCACAAGCCCTTCAGTGGCGACCATGTCAGTAGGCGTGTGAAAGACGCCATGGGTGCATGGACCACCAAAAATGTCCCCATTCCTGCAGCCATCAAGGACTACAACAAGAGCATGGGAGGTGTAGACCTATCAGACGCACTGATAGGGTACTACAATGTTCTACATAAGACAAAGAAGTGGTACAAGACATTGTTTTACCATTTCATTGACATTGCTGTGGTGAATTCCTTCATCCTGCAGAAGGAAATGGCGAAGAGCTGTGGACAGCCCCCCATCTCACAGCTAGCCTTCAGGGAGCTGCTCATCCAGGAGCTTGCTGGCTATAGCACAAAGTCCACTGCATCACATTCTGCCCCCTCTACCTCTGCCCCCTCTACCTCTGCCCCCTCTACCTCTGCCCCCTCTACCTCTGCCCTCTTTACCTCTGCCCCCTCTACCTCTGCCCCCTCTACCTCTGCCCCCTCTACCTCTGCCCCCTCTACTCCTGCCTCCAGTGGTGTTCATATGCCACAGTTCATTACTGCAGGCATGACTGTGCCTCATGGCCAAAAGGCCACAGCATTTAGGCGTCGTTGTGTTCTGTGTCACATGAAGTCCCCCATCATCTGCACCACGTGTTCAGTTTGCCTCTGCTTTACATCAGAAAGAGACTGCTATGGGACATGGCACAGGCAGCAAAATATTGTGTAGAGGACTTCTAAAGGCTCTACCCCTGTTTTTTTATTTTTTCTAATATATATATTTTTTTAATTATATATTTTTTGGTGTGTTAGAATTGCTTTTTGATATGTTGTATATAGTTATTTGCACTGTTGTATATAGTTATATATCATTTCACCAATTCGGCCACTTGGGTACATTTGGGCAACTTGTGTGGGACACCTGGGTAACTTCATGCTAAATGTCTTGTAGCTCACCCATTCCTGAAGTTATCAGTCTAATACTTTGCACAACTACAGTTGCCCAGTACAGTTGTACAGTTGTGTTCTCCATCTAAATTGTCCCCAGCATCCTATCTGACTGTTTGGCTATTCCAGTACATGTGAAAAATGATGCTACAACAATAAAAACAGAAAACGTATGTTTATTTCCTTGTATTTTCTTCTACCAGATCTATTGTGTTATATTCTCCTACATTCAATTAACATTTCCACAAACTTCAGAATGTTTCCTTTCAAATGATACCAAGAATATGCATATCCTTGCTTCTAGGCATGAGCTACAGGCAGTTAGATTAGGGTATGTCTTCAGGCGGAAATTGAGAACAAGGGTTGCAGCCATAAGAGGTTATTAAGGAGCCTGAAACAACACGAGAGAATACACACAGGTGAGAAGCCTTACCACTGCTCCCAGTGTGGCAAGTTTTTCAACCAGTCAGGGGATCTGAAAAAACATGAGAATACACACAGGGGAGAAGCCTTACCACTACTCCCAATGTGGAAAGAGTTATAACCATTTAAGGAACTTGAAAGTTCATGAGATAATACACACAGGTGAGAAGCCTTACCACTGCTCCCAGTGTGGAAAGAGTTTTAACCATTTAAGTAACCTGAAAAAACATGAGAGAATACATACAGTTGAAAAGCCTTACCACTGCTCAGTGTGGAAAGTGTTTCAACTGGTCAGGGGAACTGAACAAACACGAGAGAATACACACAGGGGAGAAGCCTTACCACTGCTCCCAGTGTGGAAAGAGTTTTAACCAATTAAGCAACCTGAAAGCTCATGAGAAAATTGACACAGGGGAGAAGCCTTAACACTGCTCCCAGGTGCAAAGCTTTTGCCCATTTAGGAAGCCTGAAAGAACACATGAGACTGCACATAGAGGAGAAGGCTTACAAAAGCTCAGACTGTGGGAAAACCTTATGAAATTGCTTCTTCCAATTATTGATAAACATGTACCTGTTAAGAAACTGACTGTTAGAACTGTTAAGGCTCCATGTATTGATGAGGAAGTTAAAAACTGTATGTTTGAAAGAGTTGGGGCAAAAGGAGTGGCTAATAAGTCTGGCTGGCTTACGTACTGCAAATTGAGAAATTATGTGACCAAACTCAACAAAATAATACACCTTATTAGGAAGCCAAGATCAATGATATAAAGAATGATGGGAAAAAAACTTGTAAAAAATCATAATGAAAGAAAAGCAGTGCAAGTATTAAATTTTGTAAAGTTAGTGTGGGAGAGGTGGAAAAATTGTTATCGATCAATAATGACATTGACAACTTAGATGGGAAGCTACTGAGGACATAGCCACTCCTATCTGTCATATTTTTAATCTGAGCCTAGAAGAAAGTATTTTATCCTCAGGCCTGGAGGAAAGCCAAAGTAATTCCACTACCCAAGAGTGGTAAACACGGCCTTTACTGGTTCTAAGAGCAGACCTATAAGCTTGCTGCCAGCTCTTAGCAAACTGTTGGGAAAAATTGTGTTTGACCAAATACAATGATATTTCTCTGTAAACAAATTAACAACAGACTTTCAGCATGCTTATAGAGAAGGGCACTCAACATGTGCTGCACTGACACAAATGACTGATGATTGGGTGAGAGAAATTGATAACAAGAAGATTGTGGGAGCTCTATTGTTAGATTTCAATGCAGCCTTTGATATTATTGACCATAACCTGTTGTTTAAGAATGTCTGTGCTATGGCTTTTCAACCTCTGCCATAATGTGGATTCAGAGCTATCTATCTACTAGAACTCAGAGGGTTTTTAATGGAAGCTTCTCTAATGTCAAACATATAAAGTGTAATGTACTTCAGGGCAGCTCTCTAGGCCCTCTACTCTTTTCTATTCTTACCAATGACCTGCCACTGGCATTAAACAAAGCATGTGTGTCCATGTATGCTGATGATTCAACGATATAAGCATCAGCAACCACAGCTAATGAAGTCACTGAAACACTTAACAAAGAGTTGCAGTCTGTTTTGGAATGGGTGGCCAGTAATAAACTGGTCCTGAACATCTCTAAAACTAAGAGCATTGTATTTGGTACAAATCATTCCTTAAGTTCTAGACCTCTGCTGAATCTGGTAATGAATTGTGTTGCTGTTGAACAAGTTGAGGAGACTAAATTACTTGGCATTACCTTAGATTGTAAACTCTCATGGTCAAAACATATACATTCAATGGTTGTAAAGATGGGGAGAGGTCTAGCCGCAATAAAGAGATGCTCTGCTTTTTTGACATCACACTCCAAAAAGCAAGTTCTGCAGGCTCTAGTTTTGTCTAATCTTGATTATTGTCCAGTCGTGTGGTCCAGTGCTGCAAGGAAAGACCTAGTAAAGCTGCAGCTGGCCCAGAACAGAGCGGCACGTTTTGCTCTTAATTGTAATCAGAGGGCTTATATAAATACTATGCATGCCAGTCTCTCTTGGCTAAGAGTTGAGGAGAGACTGACTGCATCACTTCTTCTTTTTATAAGAAACATGAATGTGTTGAAAATCCCAAATTGTTTGTGTAGTCTGTAAGGGAATTCTGCCCTATGTGCACACAAGAGACCACAGGAAAACTTATTTGATCAGAGGTTAGTTTGTTTAATAAGGATTGCAACCCAGAGTTTACACTTACGGCAATTTGCAAGCAAGACACTCAGTTCAAAAGATGCTGTTTTCCCTTTTTATCCCCTACTGAGGATCACCCCGCCCAGGGTGATGTCCCTTAACTTTAACACCATATAAGCTCATAATTAATAGTTGCTAATACAAAAATGTCTCTGCTAGGCGGAGTTCAGCTTATTGCGTTATTGGCAGTTAGTTTCCCAATCACTCTTCCCCTTATTGCTATCATGTCAGACTGGAAGTAAGACTGGAACATAGTATCAACAGGAACTCTTAGTTCCCTTTATCCATCTGTTACCTAAAATATAGTTTCAACACACAGACATCTGACTTTGTACAGTTGATCTTTTCATGCACTTGCAAGGTGTCAACCACTGATTCTTAATCTCAAGCTAAAGCAAAACATGAACCATTGTACTTTTGTCATCACAGGTGTTCCTATAATGTACAGATATCATCAAAGTTCTTACAAGTCAACTTACACACAGCTCTGACACACACACTTATCCCACCAGACATGCCACCGGGGGTCTTTTCACAGTCCCCAAGTTTCCAGAACAAATTCAAGAAAGCGTACAGTATTATATAGGGCCCTTATTGCATGGAACTTCCTTCCATCTCATATTGCTCAAATAAACAGCAAACCTGGTTTCAAAAAACAGATAAAGTAACACCTCACGGCACAACCCCTCTCCCCTATTTGACCTAGATAGTTTGTGTGTATGCATTGATATGTAGGCTACGTGTGCCTTTTACAAAATGTATGTAGTTCTGTCCTTGACCTGTTCTTGTCTATTGATGTGCTGTATTATGTGTCATGTTTTGTGTGGACCCCAGGAAGAGTAGCTGCTGCTTTTGCAACAGCTAATGGGGATCCTAATAAAATACCAAACTCTGTTATTCTCTCTGAGCTCAGAAATAAAGAATCTTGGTTTGACTTGGACTCCAGCAGATCCTTATTTTATAATATCCACCACAACTCTCCCACGGATTGCTGTTTATCATTGTCTTAATGAAGAGTTCTTTGTTTTACTTTCCAATAAACATTGTTTCCACATCAAAATAAAAAACATCTTTAACATAATGAACCTTCACTATCTTCATCCCTAAACTAGCAACATTAACTATTGTCTATTGTTATTCTCAGTAACCTTCCTGGCCATATGAAATCCTAGCTAAATACAATGTTCTCTACCAGTTTTCATGTCTTTGGTTATGCAAACATTTGTTTATTTAATTATATTTCTCATTGAGATTAATATTTTTTAAATTCTGTATGGGTCACGCATTGCTTTGGTCATATGTTCCCTTATGGGTCAATGGTTTTAATTAGAATATAGCAATTATGCTCTCTCCTCAATCACTTACAGTTTCTTTGGAAAGTATTCAGACCCCTTGACTTTTTCCCATTTTGTTATGTTACAGCCTTATTAAAAAATGTATTAAATGAAACAATTTCCTCAGCAATCTACACACAATACGCATTACTTCCCACTGGTTGAATAAACGTTGTTTCCACGTCATATTAAGTTAAAAAACATCTTGAACATCTTGAACATTGATGAACCTTCAAAGGAAAGGGTAAAAATGATCTGTTTAGGTTGTTTGTAAAACATATGTTTTGAAAGACACCTGGGGGTCCAGGTTGTTAGTTATTTTGTGTACATATAGTTCCCCTGTGTGTAAGAGCCCCCCTAGATTCACATCTTCTTGACGTTTAACATTCCCAGCCAAGGGGAGAGACAGAGGGAGAGAGATTTAAATTCATTGAAAGTAAATTACATTTTATTTCAAACCTTTTATTTTATTCAAAAACTTTAGTACAGTCATTTAAACATACATATTACAATTATTAAAGTTTACTATGTAATATTAAATACAAAATTATGTCACTAATGTTTTGTTACTAAAGAACTTTATATAAATCATACATGTTATTATTACATGTAGCAACACCACATGACAACAACATGGTGGCAACACAACATAACAACAACATGGTAGCAACACAACATGGTAGCAAAACAACATGGTACCAACACAACATGGTAGCATCACAACATGGTAGCAACACAACATGACAACATGGTAGCAACACAACATAACAACAACATGGTAGCAACACAACATGGTAGCAAAACAACATGGTAGCAACACCACATGACAACAACATGGTAGCAGGACAACATGGTAGCAGCACCACATGACAACAACATGGTCCTAACACAACATGGTTGCAACACCACATAACAACAACATGGCAGCAACACAACATGGTAGCAACACCATATAACAACAACATGGTAGAAGCACCACATAACAACAACATGGTAGCAACACCACATAACAACAACATGGTAGCGACACCACATAACAACAACATGGTAGCAACACCACATAACAACAACATGGTAGCGACACCACATGACAACAACATGGTAGCAACACAACATGGTAGAAACACAACATGGTAGAAACACCACATGACAACAACATGGTAGCAACACAACATGGTAGCAGAACCACATGACAACAACATGGTCCTAACACAACATGGTAGCAACACAACATAACAACAACATGGCAGCAACACAACATGGTAGCAACACCACATAACAACAACATGGTAGCAACACAACATGGTAGAAGCACCACATGACACCAACATGGTAGCGACACCACATAACAACAACATGGTAGCAACACCACATAACAACAACATGGTAGCAACACAACATGACAACAACATGGTAGCAACACAACATGGTAGCAACACAACATGGTAGCAACACCACATGACAACAACATGGTAGATGCACCACATGACACCAACAAGGTAGCAAAACCACATAACAACAACATGGTAGAAACACCACATGACAACAACATGGTAGCAGGACAACATGGTAGCAGCACCACATGACAACAACATGGTCCTAACACAACATGGTTGCAACACCACATAACAACAACATGGCAGCAACACAACATGGTAACAACACCACATAACAACAACATGGTAGAAGCACCACATAACACCAACAAGGTGGAAAAACCTCATGACAACAACATGGTAGCGACACCACATAACAACAACATGGTAGCAACACCACATAACAACAACATGGTAGCGACACCACATGACAACAACATGGTAGCAACACAACATGGTAGAAACACAACATGGTAGAAACACCACATGACAACAACATGGTAGCAACACAACATGGTAGCAGCACCACATGACAACAACATGGTCCTAACACAACATGGTAGCAACACAACATAACAACAACATGGTAGCAACACAACATAACAACAACATGGCAGCAACACAACATGGTAGCAACACCACATAACAACAACATGGTAGCAACACAACATGGTAGAAGCACCACATGACACCAACATGGTAGCGACACCACATAACAACAACATGGTAGCAACACCACATAACAACAACATGGTAGCAACACAACATGACAACAACATGGTAGCAACACAACATGGTAGCAACACAACATGGTAGCAACACCACATGACAACAACATGGTAGATGCACCACATGACACCAACAAGGTAGCAAAACCACATGACAACAACATGGTAGCGACACCACATAACAACAACATGGTAGCAACACCACATGACAACAACATGGTAGCAACACCACATGACAACAACATGGTAGCAACACCACATGACAACAACATGGTAGCAGCACCACATGACAACAACATGGTAGCAACACCACATGACAAACAACATGGTAGCAACACCACATGACACCAACAAGGTAGCAAAACCACATGACAACAACATGGTAGCGACACCACATAACAACAACATGGTAGAAACACCACATGACAACAACATGGTAGCAACACAACATGGTAGCAGCACCACATGACAACAACATGGTCCTAACACAACATGGTAGCAACACAACATAACAACAACATGGTAGCAACACAACATAACAACAACATGGCAGCAACACAACATGGTAGCAACACCACATAACAACAACATGGTAGCAACACAACATGGTAGAAGCACCACATGACACCAACATGGTAGCGACACCACATAACAACAACATGGTAGCAACACCACATAACAACAACATGGTAGCAACACAACATGACAACAACATGGTAGCAACACAACATGGTAGCAACACAACATGGTAGCAACACCACATGACAACAACATGGTAGATGCACCACATGACACCAACAAGGTAGCAAAACCACATGACAACAACATGGTAGCGACACCACATAACAACAACATGGTAGCAACACCACATGACAACAACATGGTAGCAACACCACATGACAACAACATGGTAGCAACACCACATGACAACAAAATGGTAGCAGCACCACATGACAACAACATGGTAGCAACACCACATGACAAACAACATGGTAGCAACACCACATGACACCAACAAGGTAGCAAAACCACATGACAACAACATGGTAGCGACACCACATAACAACAACATGGTAGCAACACCACATGACAACAACATGGTAGCAACACCACATGACAACAACATGGTAGCAACACCACATGACAAACAACATGGTAGCAACACCACATGACAACAACATGGTAGCAACACCACATGACAACAACGTTGTAGCAACACAACATGACAACAACATGGTAGCAACAGAACATGAAAACAACATGGTAGCAACACCACATAACAACAACATGGTAGCAACACCACATGAAAACAACATGGTAGCAACACCACATAACAACAACATGGTAGCAATACAACATGGCGGAAACACAACATGGTACCAACACAACATGGTAGCAACACCACATGACAACAACATGGTAGCAACACAACATGGTTACAACACAACATGGTAAAAACACCACATAACACCAACATGGTACCAACACCACATGACAACAACATGGTAGCAACACAACATGGCGTAAACACAACATGGTAGCAACACCACATGACAACAACATGGTAGCAACACAACATGGCGTAAACACAACATGGTAGCAACACCACATGACAACAACATGGTAGCAACACAACATGGCAGCAACATGGTAGCAACACAACATGGTAGCAACACCACATAACAACAACATGGTAGCAACACAACATGACAACAACATGGTAGCAACACAACATGGTAGCAACACAACATGGTACCAACACAACATGGTAAAAACACCACATAACACCAACATGGTACCAACACCACATGACAACAACATGGTAGCAACACAACATGGTAGCAACACCACATGACAACAACATGGCAGCAACACAACATGGTACAAACATTATTTGGCACAGACCAGAGCACAAAGGCAAGAAGGTAGAGACAACAATACATCACGCAAAGCAGCCACAACTGTCAGTAAGAGTGTCCATGATTGAGTCCTTGAATGAAGAGATGGAGATAAAACTGTCCAGTTTGAGTGTTTCTTGCAGCTTGTTCCCGTCGCTAGCTGCAGCGAACTGAAAAGAGGAGCGACCCAGGAATGTGTGTGCTTTGGGGACCTTTAACAGAATGTGACTGGCAGAACGGGTGTTGTATGTGGAGGATGAGGGCTACAGTAGATATCTTAGATAGGGGTGAGTGAGGCCTAAGAGGGTTTTATAAATAAGCATTAAACCAGTGGATCTTGCGACTGGTATACAGAGATGACCAGTTTACAGAGGAGTATAGAGTGCAGTGAGGTGTCCTATAAGGAGCATTGGTGGCAAATCTGATGGCCGAATAGTAAAGAGCATCTTGCCGCTCAATGTATCCTACCATGACTATATCCAACTCTATTCCATGTGCTGCCACTATCATGTATCCTACCATGACTATATCCAACTCTACTCCATGTGCTGCCACTATCATGTATCCTACCATGACTATATCCAACCCTACTCCATGTGTTGCCACTATCATGTATCCTACCATGACTATATATAAACTCTACTCCATGTGCTGCCACTATCATGTATCCTACCATGACTATATCCAACTCTACTCCATGTGCTGCCACTATCATGTATCCTACCATGACTATATCCAACCCAGCTCTATGTGTTGCCACTATCATGTATCCTACCATGACTATATCCAACCCAGCTCTATGTGTTGACACTATCATGTATCCTACCATGACTATATCCAACCCAGCTCCATGTGTTGACACTATCATGTATCCTACTTGGCTGAAGCTTTGATCCAGTGGAAGAGGTATTGAGGAGCAGGTAGGTTAAAGGTCACTTCAGGATACAGCTGTTACTCTACACTATCCCTAGATAATCCAGTAATGAGAGAAAATGTATAGAATATTTAGGGCCCTATAACATCTCTATCTATATATAACATCTGTATCAAATCCATTGTCTTTTCTTTTTTTAACCTAATTCCATTTTCTCCGTTTTTCCAGGTTTCTGATTTGTCCCTGTTTTTCTGTTTTTCTCTCTAAATCACACTGTTAATAGAAAAACAACAACATTGGATGTTCTAAGTCCACAACAATACTTAAACCACATCAGGAGACCACTTTTGAAGTCTGAGAAAAATCTAAGAAATGTTCATTTTTGTGTGTAGATACCCTTTAATTCAAGTGGCACCAGCAAGAGCCTTGCTTGGTTGGTGGTGTCTCTGTAGCACACATGTGATTGCAGAGTTTGCTGAACAAATCACAACAGGATTGATGCAAATAATCATGATATCATTCTGCCAGGTAGGCATAGACTACTTTATAGTTAACATTTAATTGACAAGGTTTTTGGGAAAGCTTTTCCATCAACCAGAAGATGGTTGTCATTAGCATAATCGCCCAACAGCTAAACATAATGGTAGACAAATGCACTCAGACAGGGGCATTTCCGGGCTGTTTCCTCTTCAGAAAGTTGAAGGAAAATACAAATCACTGAGGCAAATTTAGACGACTTGCAGGCAGTGGGTTCAGAATAACTATGACATGAAAACTCTTTAATCTGTCACCTAATCCTACCTAATGGGCAGGTCAGCCCTGGAGTAAAGTATTGGCTGTAAGAAGTAAGAGAAAACATAACATCTGTTTTTTTATTTATTATTACATCTCATGACATATCTTGCAAGAATAAACATTGTAATTAATATTTTTCCAATCTGCGTTACCCACTCCAGTCAGCAGATGGCGATTTGAGTCTTTCAGGTGATGCTGCTTGCGTGACGTATAATCTAGTGGACGGAACTGGAGGCTTCTTCAACAGCGACAAAAGGCTTCTGATTCAACCAACGTGGTGATTTGCTAGCGAACCTAAAACCGAAACATTGAAGCGCTTCAGACCAATCTTGTGTATTTTACTCTTAGTGTTTTGAATATAATTCTGTTTACTTGTCTACTAGTTCATTTAAACGTAATTTGCTTGTTAAATTAACAAATGTGGTAAACTGATAATGCACTAGGCTAATCGACCGGAACATGAGCTCACTAAGCTCGACGGAGAAAGAAGCTCTGATGAAAGGAGAGGAAGAAGCTTTCAGGATGAAAAAGGAGGAAGAGGAGGCTTTCACATTGAAAGAAGAAGAGGATGATATTACAGTGAAAGAGGAATATGGGAAAGAGGTTGTCAGAGTGGAAGAGGAGGAGGTAGAAGCTTTCAGAATCAAAAAGGAGGAAGATGCCATAACATTGAAAGAAGAGAATGTAGTGAAAGAAGAGGAAGAACCTTTTAGAGTAAAAGAGGAAGAGGAGGCTATCTCAATAAAAGAGGAGGAAGACGTTTTGGGAGTGAAAAAGGAGGTGGCTGAAGATCGGATTACAAACAGTGAGTACTGTCTTAAAAACAGGGGCACTATGAAGTTCTTGATTTAATGTATTGTTTTAACGGGGCATTCTAAATCAAATCAAATGTATTTATATAGCCCTTCGTACATCAGCTGATATCTCAAAGTGCTGTACAGAAACCCAGCCTAAAACCGCAAGCAATGCAGGTGTAGAAGCACGGTGGCTAGGAAAAACTCCCTAGAAAGGCCAAAACCTAGGAAGAAACCTAGAGAGGAACCAGGCTATGAGGGGTGGCCAGTCATCTTCTGGCTGTGCCGGGTGGAGATTATAACAGAACATGGCCAAGATGTTCAAATGTTCATAAATGACCAGCATGGTCAAATAATAATCACAGTAGTTGTCGAGGGTGCATCACCTCAGGAGTAAATGTCAGTTGGCTTTTCATAGCCGATCATTAAGAGTATCTCTACCGCTCCTGCTGTCTCTAGAGAGTTGAAAACAGCAGGTCTGGGACAGGTAGCACGTCCGGTGAACAGGTCAGGGTTCCATAGCCGCAGGCAGAACAGTTGAAACTGGAGCAGCAGCACGGCCAGATGGACTGGGGACAGCAAGGAGTCATCATGTCAGGTCGTCCTGAGGCATGGTCCTAGGGCTCAGGTCCTCCGAGAGAAAGAAAGAGATAATTAGAGAGCAGCATAAATACTGGAGGCTGAGAACGGAGGGGTAAGGAGACACTGTGGCCCCATCCGATGATACCCCCGGACAGGGCCAAACAGGAAGGATATAACCCCACCCACTTTGCCAAGGCACAGCCCCCACACCACTAGAGGGATATCTTCGACCACCAACTTACCATCCTGAGACAAGGCCGAGTATAGCCCACAAAGATCTCCGCCACGGCACAACCAAAGGGAGGGCACCAACCCAGACAGGAAGATCACGTCAGTGACTCAACCCACTCAAGTGACGCACCCCTCCTAGGGACGGCATGAAAGAGCACCAGTAAGCCAGTGACTTGGCCGCTGTATTAGGCTTAGAGGCAGAGAATCCCAGTGGAGAGAATTGGAATTGACCCTATACATTTGCAACACAAACAATATTTGACAAAATCATGATGAAAAAGGCCATTTTAGACATATTCATGCCTCTTGATTGTAATAGATGGTCATAAGTTTACGTCTGTTTGCTGTTCTTGTTCACACAGGAGAGAGACGTGACTATCGTGGATCCTCTGGGGAGCCTCAACAACATCCTGATGCTGACGAGTCAGAGAAGAATCTCTCCAGATCAGAACACCAGATGGTACAGCTTGGTTTGGTCTAGCATACAGCTTGCTCTATCAGGGTCTGGGCTGGGTTTCTGTAAAGCACTTCATGACAACAATGACATCAGCATCCATAATGATATATGTCTGTGTCCCCTCTTTATGGTTACCAGGACAACGCTAGCCCTTCCTCCCTCCCGGAGTCCGTGTGTAGTGCCTCTCCCGGTAGCACCTTACTGCTGGGTATGAAGAGGTTGTCTGTGCTGCTGGTGGACTGCAGGAAAACAACAGGGCTGAGTGGAACTGTGAGAGGAGGAGGAGAGAAGAAAGGATCAGATTTGACACATCAAAGTAAGTAGTTTAGTTTGAACAAATACAATAGATCTGCCCACTGGTATCTGTTACCAGGACAACCAGCAGAGTTCTGTTAGTTGACAGGAAGATAGACTGGTATCTGTTACCAGGACAACCAGCAGAGTTCTGTTAGTTGACAGGAAGATAGACTGGTGGATATGGATGTTATGAATATCATAACACTGAAAAAGGATTCTGCCAATGAAAAGAGAGAAACCAATAGACCATATTAAACCTTGATGAAAGGTAGCTTTAGAGAGACAGTTATAAGATGATCCTATGTAAGGTGCTCGTTTTTCAAGAACGTTTTCAAGAATATTTTCTCAAAATATTATGGATGTTACATTGCCTGTCCCAGTCAACCCCCCTATCTTTACAAGACTGTTGAACAGGAAAACTAAACTCCAGACACTGTTAATGAATTAACTAATACTGGAGGAAAGCTGTGATCAGGCTGCCCACTCAAGAGAAAGCTTCAAACTGTAACCAGTGCCATCAACCTTGTTCAGGTTATCAATCAACCTACCAGGGTAGTTACAAACAGTACAGAAATTAAATCATCAACATATTTTGATCATATCTTTACTAATGCTGCAGAAATGTGTTTTAAAGCAGTTTCCAGATTCATCAGATGTAGTGATCACAATATAGTAGCCATGTCTAGGAAAACCACAGTTCCAAAGGCTGGGCCTAATATTGTGTAAAAGAGGTCATACAATACGTTTTTTAGTGATTCCTATGTTTTTGATGTAAATAATATTTGTTGGTCCGTGGTGTGTAATGATGAGCAACCAGACGCTGCCCTTGACACATTTATGAAATTGCTTATCCCAGTTACTAATAAGCATGCACCCGATAAGAAAATGACTGTAAAAACTGTTAAATCCACATGGATTGATGAGGAATAGAAAAATGGTATGGTACAGATACCAACATGAGCAGCAGCTACGTTTGGATACATATGGACCGTTAGTGGAATTCCCGCGAGAGAGTAACGGTTAATGTGATTGGATGTTAAGTATTTGATTAGGCTTCATGTATTTGACATTGTGTTGTTATTTCGCTGAACACTAGATGGTTTAATTAGATTTTTGGCAGGGAAATGAGGCTACTCAGGTGAGAAAAAACCTCACCCAAATGTATAGCCCCGTTGGGAAATATAAATGGACTGTTTGAAAATGTGAATCACATTTTTATTTGGCGTATCCCAGTTTGGGAATACCTGGTGTAGAGGGAGGCAAAAAAAGAGATGGCAAATAGGTCTGGCTGTACACCTGATTGGCAAACTTATTGCAAATTCAGAAATCATGTGACTAAACTGAATAAAAATAACTACTACACTATAAAACCAAGATAAATGACAAAATGGCAAATTGAATGAATGAATGAATTGAATGAATGATTGTAAAAATCTTCGGACATCTTCAAGTAAATTTTGGGGGGGGAAAGGCTAACTCTGCTCCATCGTTCATTGAATCAGATGGCTCATTCATCACAAAACCCACTGATATTGCCAACTACTTGATTTATTTTTTAATTGGCAAGAGTAGCAAACTTAGGCATGACATGCCAGCAACAAACGCTGACACTACACATCCAAGTATATTGGACCAAATTATGAAAGACAAGCATTGTAATTGTGAATCTGTAAAGTAAGTGTGGAAGAGGTGAAACAATTGTCTATCAACAATGACAAGTCACCGGGGTCTGACAACGTGGATGGAAAAGGATTGAGGATAATAGTGGATGATATTGCCACTCCAATTTGCCATATCTTCAATTTAAGCCTAGTAGAAAGTGTGTTCACTCAGGCCTGGAGGGAGGCAAAAGTCTTTCCGCTACCTAAGAATAGTAAAGCACCCTTTACTGGCTGAAATTGCTGACCAATCAGCCTGTTACCAACCATTACACTTTTTGAAAAAATTGTTTGACCAGATACAATGCGATCATAGCCTGCTGCTGGAAAAACTTGTGTTATGGCTTTACACCCCCTGCTATATTGTGGATAAAAAGCTACCTGTCTAACAGAACACAGAGGGTGTTCCAGAATGGAAGCCAGTACAACAGAATCAAGGTATAATTGGGAATTCCCCAGGGCAGCTGTCTAGGCACCTTACTTTTTTCAATTTTTACTAACAACATAGCCAGTGTGTCTAGGTATGAGGATGACTCAACACTATACACGTCAGCTACCACAGCAACTGAAATGACAGCAACACTTGACAAAGAGCTGAAGTTAGTTTCAGAATGGGTGGCAAGGAATAAGTTAGTCCTAAATATTTCAGGTAACCTTAAGTTACATTGGCCTACTATGCTAATTCTGTAGCTGTATTGTTCGAGGAGCGTAAAGATAAAGATTTTGCGGCGCCAGGCAGGTATTAACCTGCTGAAAGGAAAAGAGTAGAGTAGTGCTACCAGGCACACATCAGCAGAAGATACTAAATAGAGTGGAGCCTGTTGTCCAGATAGCCAGTGGAGACTAGAGTGGAGCCTGTTGTCCAGATAGCCAGTGGAGACTAGAGTGGAGCCTGTTGTCCAGATAGCCAGTGGGGAGAGAACATAAGACCCACCATATAAAATGCCCGTCACAGCCCAGGGGTAACCCAACCAATAATACCTCATACAATAATAATGGCAGAGCAATTTAATTGCAACTTCATAGAAACAATTCGCAAGAAATAACCCAATCATCAACATTAGAGGATTTGCAATAATCTGTATTACCTCCCAGTGTTGGAGTGCAGGGGGGTATGCATGGGTGTGTTGGTGGGTGTGTTCATAGACAACAAAGGCCTTAAAATGTAAACAGTCCCACAAAAAATCAATACAATTCAAACGACAATAAACATGAGCTCTCACACAAACTCCCTCTAACTTCTTATGGACAGAAGTCTGTGTCTGGACGGTAGCGTCCCACCTGGCCAACATCCGGTGAAATTGCAGAGCGCGAAATTCAAACTACAGAATTATAAATATTTAACTTTTATAAAATCACAAGTGTAATACATCAAAATAAAGCTTAACTTCTTGTTAATCCAGCCGCTGTGTCAGATTTCAAAAAGGCTTTAAGGCGAAAGGACACCATGCGATTATCTGAGGCCAGCACCCCGCGTACAAAAGCATGAAAAACATATTTCAACCAGGCAGGTGCGCCACGAAAGTCAGAAATAGCGATGTAATAAATGCCTTGCCTTTGATCTTCTTCTGTTGGTACTCCAAAAGGTCCCAGATACATCACAAATGGTCCTTTTGTTCGATAATGTCCTTCTTTATATCTATAAAAACTCAGTTTAGCTGGCGCGCTTCAGTCAATAATCCACCCAGTTTCCCTCCATCAAAATGCATACAAAATGAATCCCAAACATTACTAATGAACTTTTCCAAACAAGTCAAACAACGTTTATAATCAAACCTTAGGTACCCTAATACGTAAATAAACAATCAAATTTAAGACGGAGAATCGTTATTGTCTTTACCGGAGGAAAATACCAAAGAACGCGCTCTCTTCCACGCGCTTGGAAACAATACAGCCAAAATGGGAGCCACCTAGAAAAGCTACAATTTCTGTCTCATTTTTCCAAAAACCAGTATGAAACTCTTTCTAAAGAAGATCTAAAGCTCTTAAAGTGACAGCGCATGGTGAAGGCTCCAATCAGGATTTCGCCACAATTTCTCTGTATAAAATGGCCCATAACTTTAACACTAGCAGAGATCCTGGAACTGATATACCCTTACAGTATATTATATTCAACAAGATATACAAAAATCAACATTTATATTTTCAATATTCATGTAAGAAATGTTTGAATGAAATCCGAATACTACTCATATTACAGAGCAAGTGGTAAAGATTCATATTACACCCATTGTTGATTTGTAGCCTGTAGCATCTAATGATGAAACATTATGGAGTCTTGAAGGAGGACTGTAAGCAGCTAATGATGATACATTATGGAATCTTAAAACTTCTTATGGCTAGTGGAACCCCTCGACAACATTCCGCTGAAAAGGCAGAGCGCTAAATTCAAAAATATTTTTTTGATGCATTCACAAGTGCAATACACCAAATTAAAGCTTAAGTTAAAATAAGTGTTCCTTCAGTATTGTTGTAATTTTCAGTATTACAAATAAAGAAATAAAAATCGGCCGATTAATCGGTATTGGCTTTTTTGGTCCTCCAATAATCGGTATCGGCGTTGAAATATCATAATCGGTCGACCTCTAGTCTGAGCACCGATGGAGGGATTGTGCGTTCCTGGTGTAACTTGGGCAGTTGTTGTTGCCATCCTGTACCTGTAAGTGTGATGTTCGGATGTACCGATCCTGTGCAGGTGTTGTTACACGTGGTCTGCCACTGCGAGGACGATAAGCTGTCCGTCCTGTCTCCCTGTAGCGCTGTCTTAGCCGTCTCACAGTACGGACATTGTAATTTATTGCCCTGGCCACATCTGCAGTCCTCATGCCTCCTTGCAGAATGCCTAAGGCACGTTCACGCAGATGAGCAGGGACCCTGGGCATCTTTTTTCCGTGTTTTTCAGAGTCAGTAAAAAGGCCTCTTTAGAGTCCTAAGTTTTCATAACTGTGACCTTAATTGCCTACCGTCTGTAAGCTGTTTGTGTCTTTACGACCGTTCCACAGGTGCATGTTCATTAATCGTTTATGGTTCATTGAACAAGCATGGGAAACAGTGTTTCAACCCTTTACAATGAAGATCTGTGACGTTATTTGGATTTTTACGAATATTCTTTGTAAAACAGGGTCCTGAAAAAGACCCGTAATTTTTTTTGCTGAGTTTATTTTGTATATGTTTTATGTTGAAAAGTGTTTTTTTCTCAGACATAAATAAACAACTCCAGGTGAAAGACTAAGGCCAAAGCTGTAATAAAATAACAAATTAACTGGCAAAGCAGCAGAGCGAGGCCCGCATCCAGCAACGTCACGAGTCACATTTTGCAGCTGTTTCAGTACAGCACTACAGGGAGAGGGAAATAATCCACTGGACTAGTTTCAATGTATGGAATCACTTATGCGTTTCTGGATTTTGGTTAAACTTCTCCTTTAAAGCATCAGACTCCATAGTAATTCATCATTAGAAGCTACAGTCCTCCTTTAATGCAGCTGGTGGCCACACCAGATACTGACTTACTTTTTATTCCCCCCCCCCACTTTGGTCAGGGACACATTATTCAATTTCAGTTAGTCACATGTCTGTGGAACTTGTTCAGTTTATGTCTGTTATTGAATCCTGTTATGTTCCAACAAATATTTACACATGTTAAGTTTGCTGAAAATAAATAAAAGCAGTTGACAGTGAGAGGACGTTTCTTTTTTTTGCTGAGTTTAGATTGACGAGGGGGGGAAAACAATTGAATCAATTTTAGAATAATGCTGAAATGTAACAAAATTTGGAAAAGGTGATGGGGTCTGAATACTTAAAACCTCTCTGGGATATGTGGGACGCTAGCCTCCCACCTGGCCAAAAGCCAGTAAGAATGCAGTGTGCCAAATTCAACTAAAATACTATAAATATCAAACTTTCATTAAATCACACATGCAATATACCAAATTAAAGCTACACTTGTTGTGAATCCAGCCAACATGTCAGATTTCAAATGGGCTTTTCGGCGAAAGCAAACGATGCTATTATCTGAAGATAGCACCATAGTAAACAAAGAGAGAGAAGCATATTTCAACCCTGGAGGCGCGACACAAAACGCAGAAATAAAAATATAATTCATGCCTTACCTTTGACGAGCTTCTTTTGTTAGCACTCCAATATGTCCCATAAACATCACAAATGGTCCCTTGGTCCCGTGTGGCTCAGTTGGTAGAGCATGGCGCTTGCAACGCCAGGGTTGTGGGTTCATTCCCCACGGGGGGACCAGGATGGGGGGACCAGGATGAATATGTATGAACTTTCCAATTTGTAAGTCGCTCTGGATAAGAGCGTCTGCTAAATGACTTAAAATGTAAAATGTCTTTGTACGATTTAATTCCGTCGATATATATATCCAAATGTCCATTTATTTGGCGCGTTTGATCCAGAAAAACACCGGTTCCAACTTGCGCAACGTGACTACAAAGTATCTCAACAGTTACCTGTAAACTTTGCCAAAACATTTCAAACTACTTTTGTAATACAACTTTTGGTATTTTTTTACGTAAATAATAAATAAAATTGAAGACGGGATGATCTGTGTTCAATACGGGAGGAAAACAAACTGTAGCTAGCTTTCTGGTCACGCGCCTCTATCTAACAGTACATTTCAAGTTACCCTCGTTCTGGATGGCCGTACTTCTTCATTACACAAAGGAAAAACCTCAACCAATTTCTAAAGACTGTTGACATCCATTGGAAGCGGTAGGAACTGTCCCTTAGAAATCTGGATTCAATGAAAACTAATTGAAAAGAGAGTGACCTCAAAAAAAACAAAATCTGAATGGTTTGTCCTCTGGGTTTCGCCTGCTAAATAAGTTCTGTTATACTCACAGACATGATTCAAACAGTTTTAGAAACTTCAGAGTTTGTTCTATCCAAATCTACTAATAATATGCACATCTTATCTTCTGGGGATGAGTAGCTGGCAGTTGAATTTGGATATGCTTTTCATCCAAACGTAAAAATGCTGACCCCTATCCTAGAGAAGTTTTTAACGAATGCACTGTGTGTGTGTATACTGAACCAAAATATAAACAAAGATTTACAGTTTATATGAGTCAGTGATTTTAAATAAATAAATGAGGCCCTAATCTGGACTTTACATAACTGGGCAGGGGCGCAGCCATTGGTGGGCCCTGGAGGGCATACGCCCACCCATTGCGGAGCCAGGCCCAGCCAATCAGAATTCGTTTTTCCCCAACAAGGGCTTCATTACAAAGAGAAATAAACTCGGGTGGCTGGTCTCAGACGATGTGGAGGTCCTGGGCTGGCGTTGTTACATGTGTTCTGTGGTTGTGAGGCCAGTTGGATGTACTGCCAAATTCTCTAAAATGACGTTGGAGGTGGCTTCTGGTAGAGAATTTAACATTCAATTATCTGGTAACAGCTCCAGTGGATATTCCTGCAGTCAGCATGCCAATTGCACGCTCCCTCAAAACTTGAGACATCTGTGGCATTGTGTTGTGTGACAGAACTGCACATTTTAGTGGCCTTTTATTCCCCCCAGCACAAGGTGCACCTGTGTAATGATCATGCTGTTTAATCAGCTTGATATGCCACACCTGTCAGGTGGATGGATTATCTTGGCAAAGAATACATGTTAACTAACAGGGATGTAAAAAATTCTGCAATCTTTTTTTTCAGCTCATGAAACATCCAACACTTTACATGTTGCGTTAATATTTTTGTTCATTGTAGTTACTTTTAGGAACATCTTCCCAAATATTTCACTTTATTTTTTACTTTTCCCAAAATATGACATCAGCGATAGTCAAAATGTTGAAAATCTGTGAACGTCTAAATAAGAAATTGGGCCATTTAAACAGCAGGCGTCGAACCCTTTCGACAACGGGGAGATTTTACTGATGTGCTTTGTGTCTTCGACGTAAAAACACGTTTTGGACTTCCACTTAAAATTACTTATTTACTTATTTTATGTTTAAGGAAGTGTGTACAATTGTGGCCAAAAGTTTTGAGAATGACACAAATATGAATTTTCAGTCTGCTGCCTCAGTTTGTATGATGGCAATTTGCATATACTCCAGAATGTTATGAAGAGTGATCAGATGAATTGTAATTAATTGCAAAGTCCCTCTTTGCCATGCAAATGAACAGAATCCCCCCCCCCCCAAACCTGGAAGCTTCAAAAGGAGGGTGGTGCTTGGAATCATTGTTCTTCCTCTGTCACCCATGGTTACCTGCAAGGAAACACGCGCCGTCATCATTGCTTTGCACAAAAAAGGCTTCACATGCAAGGATATTGCTGCCAGTAAGATTGCACCTAAATCAACCCTTTATCGGATCATCGATAACTTCAAGGAGAGCGGGTCAATTGTTGTGAAGAAGGCTTCAGAGCGGTTTAATTGTTGTGAAGAAGGCTTCAGGGCACCCAAGAAAGTCCAGCCAGCGCCAGGACCGTCTCCTAAAGTTGATTCAGCTGCGGGATCAGGGCACCACCAGTACAGAGCTTGCTCAGGAATAGCAGCAGGCAGGTGTGAGTGCATCTGCACACAGACTGATATTCTGCAAAAGGTACAGGGATTGGACTGCTGAGGACTGGGGTAAAGTCATTTTCTCTGATAAATCCCCTTTTCGATTGTTTGGGGCATCTGGAAAAAAGCTTGTCCGGAGAAGACAAGGTGAGCGCTTCCATCAGTCCTGTGATGGTAAAGCATCCTGAGACCATTCATGTGTGGGGTTGCTTTTCAGCCAAGGGTGTGGGCTTACTCACAATGTTGCCTAAGAACACAGCCATGAATAAGGAATGCTACCAACACATCCTCCGAGAGCAACTTCTCCCAACCATCCAGGAACAGTTCGGTGACGAACAATTCCTTTTCCAGCATGAAGGAGCACCTTGCCGTAAGGCAAACGTGATAAGTGGCTCGGGGAACAAAACATCAATATTTTGGGTCCAGGGCCAGGAATCTCCCCAGACCTTAATCCCATTGAGAACTTGTGGTCAATCCTCAAGAGGCGGGTGGACAAACAAAAACCCACAAATTCTGACAAACTCCATGCATTGATTATGCAAGAATAGGCTGTCATCTAAGGTTGTGGCCCAGAAGTTAATTGACACCAGGGTGGATTGCAGAGGTCTTGAAAAAGAAGGTCAACACTGCAAATATTGACTCTTTGCATCAACTTCATGTCATTGCCAATAAAAGCCTTTGACACTTATGAAATGCTTGTAATTATACTTCAGTATTTCATAGTAACATCTGACAAAAATATCTGAAGACACTGAAGCAGCAAACTTTGGAAATTAATATTTGTGTCATTCTCAAAACCTTTGGCCACAGCTGTAGCTCGCATTCTGTATCATACAGCTATGAAAGTTATATATTTAGAACCACCTGCTCGATTGGAATTAAGCGACGTCTGTGTCTTGAGTGTCCAAGAACGGTTTAGTTTTTTGTTTTCTGACTTGTAAAGCAGAATGAATAAAAAAGTAATGTTAACATTATCAGTAATTACCAGGAAACTCTACAACATTTGTTTTAAAATCACACCAAGATTGTTAAAACTGGCCTTAGGTTATTGAGCGATCTGATTAGGATTTACCCTCGTAGCAAGGCCTATTTATCATGTGGAGATTTCATTCAGGTCTCTTTTTTTAAAAACACATTGTCTTTGGCAGGAGAAAGACCAGACTCAGAGGAACCAGAGCCAGGGACGTACAAACCAACAAGAAGACACCAGTGTTCCCACTGTGGAAAGTGTTTTAACCAGTTAAGGGACCTGAAACAACATGAGAGAATACACACAGGTGAGAAGCCTTACCACTGCTCCCAGTGTGGAAAGAGTTTTAACCATTTAAGTAACCTGAAAGTTCATGAGATAATACACACAGGGGAGAAGCCTTATCACTGCTCCCAGTGTGGCAAGTGTTTTAACCAGTTAGGGAACCTGAAACAACATGAGAGAATACATACAGTTGAAAAGCCTTACCAGTGTTCACACTGTGGAAAGTGTTTTAACCAGTTATGGGACCTGAAACAACATGAGAGAATACACACAGGGGAGAAATCTTACCACTGCTCGCAGTGTGGAAAGAGTTTTAACCGGTCAGGGTATCTGAAAAAGCATGAGAGAATACATACAGGGGAGAAGCCTTACCACTGCCCCCAGTGTGGCAAGTGTTTCAGCCAGTCAGGGGAGCTGAAACGGCATGAGAGAATACACACAGGGGAGAAGCCTTACCACTGCTCCCAGTGCGGAAAGAGTTTTAAAGATTTAGGGAGCCTGAAAAAACATGAGAGAATACACCGGGGAGAAGCCTTACCGCTGCTCCCAATGTGGAAAGTGTTTCAACCAGCTGGGGGTGCTGAAATGGCATGAGACAATACACACAGGGGACTTGCTGTCTTGTATTGTTGACTGATAATGATTACCTGTTTTTACCATATGAACTTGAATTGTACAAAGTATACTAAAACATATATTTGTATGTTTTTATTAGAAAACATGAATTGAATATGGAGTCTGTCAGTTTGAGTATAGAGTAGGTCAGATTCCATGTGTTTAAATGGTCCTTTTTTAAACTCTGTGTTTGTGTTTATCTGGGTGTCTTTCCTCCAGCACTACAGATATAAAGTGATATTTGGATGTGATGCATTTGTTCCGTTGTTTACATTTGCAATGTTGGCCCACTGATGATTTAATGAAATGAAAATGTTCACAGACTCTGCAATGCAAAATGTTAATTGTATGTGTCCACATATCTGAGTATGTGACTTGTGGTGGATGAATCAGAATTAGTTGGGTAACATAGATAATTAAGATGTCTTATCTGCATAATATGCTTATGTGATATACTTGTTATTAGAATGTATCCCTTCGGACTCTGGTGTTGGCAGTTGCACTTCTTCCCTCAGCTGGGGCTCAGTCACCTGGGGCCCAGAGAGGTGAGAGGTCAGGCTTGTCTCTCACATGTCCCTGGTGCTATGCAGAATTTCAGGAAGGGAAGAGGACAGGAGGGAACATTGTCTTCATATGTGAATGTATCTGTTAAACTATGTGAAGGGATGGTGTGATTAATGGGGAACCAATTACTGGTTTCCACAATGTCTGTGCGCAAGTCACTCCCTCCTTTGGCATTGGGGGGAGGTGTATGGCAGTGTCTGGAACCATTGTATGTCCTCTCTGATGTTGCACTTATCCTGGGATAGTGTATGACCTAGAGGCTCACTCCCCTCAGTGAGCTTGTCCAGGAGTGGGGTCAAGAAGGGGTTTTACTTCAGATGGGAGTATCTAGAGTTGACAATTGATAGAGTTGACAATTGAGTTATGCCATTGGATGAGTTGGTGTTTTTGTGCAATGAAGTACCAGGAACGAGATTAGAACCTCGTCTTAGGGACCAAACTGAATGATGAATTATAGCGAATGCTATCTGGCTACGGGATACTCCTTTCTCATTATAAAGTCTCACTTTGTGAACTGTTCCTAATATCTGTGGTTTGTTATGTCGACTAGGGGGGTGGATCTTTGCTATAACAGATCTCAGTAGCCATTGTCTTACCACTCTCAACGGTTCATTAGAAATAGTGAATTGTTGAAAGTCATTGCAAAGATCTTATGATTAAAGATGTAGTTTAAGTATAACTCTGATTGGTGTGTGAAGTTTGTCTCTCCTCATTTGGTAATACAGAAATTAACCACCACAGACGAACCTTGTGAAACTGACCTATTATAATCTCCTGTTCCTGGGAGTATCATCCTGCGTTGCAAACTAGCTGCCCCTGCGTCTTTGTATGAATAAAGTCCCTCCCAGGAACAGGAAACTATAAAGATATGTGCTCATCACCTAATGCTTCAGGAATTCAAACTGTCTACACTGTGCTGTGTAACTGTTATTCTCTCTGAGCTCAGAAATAAAGAATCTTGGTTTGACTTGGACTCCAGCAGATCCTTATTTTATAATATCCACCACAACTCTCCCACGGATTGCTGTTTCATCATTGTCTCAAAGAAGAGTTCCTCGTTCCACTTTCCTGGGTGCAAGTTTCCACTGGTTGAATAAAAGTTTCCACGTCATTTCAACAAAACACCTTTTGTTTCATGGACTCGCAACCTAAATCCAATGACAGGTGACATTTTATGTTGATTTCATGTTGAATTGACTTTAGTTGACGACTCTAAGAAATGTAAATAGAAACTAGATGTTGAACTGACGTTTGTGCCTAGTGGGCTGGTTTGAATAAGCTGCAGGTGTTGGATCAATATCCACCTTAGTAGCTAAGTTTCCATGTAATTTGCAACAGTTGTTCATGTGAATATTCTAAAATCAGCATTAAACAATATATGCATTTTTCCACAAGAAATGTTTTTATCAGACAGACTTATTGCTGATCAAAGGCTTTACGAGACCAAAAAAATACTTTTGCTGTTGAATTCCCATGTGCCGAATGGAAAAATACAAGTTAAAACCTCTTTGGGATAGGGGGGCGCTGTTTTCACTTTGTAAAAAATCGTTCCCAAATTAAACTGCCTCGTACTCAATTCTTGCTCGTACAATATGCATATTATTATTACTATTGGATAGAAAACATTCTCAGGTTTCTAAAACCGTTTGAATTATATCTGTGAGTAAAACAGAACTCATTTTGCAGCGAACTTCCTGTCAGAAAGTGAAAAATCTGAAATCGAGGCTGTGTTCCAGGGCCTCCCTATTCATTTGCTTGATCTATGGATAAACATGCACTTCATACGCCTTCCACTAGATGTCAATAGGCAGTGAGAGGTGAAATGGAGTGTATAGCTTGATCTGAGGTCAAAAGAGAGCTCTTGGAATGACATGACCCCAATTTCCTTTGTTCAGGAAGGCGCGGGAAGGAACTCTGGATTGCCCTCTGAAAAGCTTTCGTTATAGACGGCTATTATCTCCGGCTTTGATTTTATTTGATAAATGTGATAATATCATCGTAAACTATGTTTTTTCAATATAGTTTTATCAGATTATTGAAAGTTTATCGGGAGTTTTGGCGTGTTCCGTTCTCTGCGTTTGGTGACGATGGACAGCTTCGCGCCACTTGGCTAGCTTTGGTTGCTAATTCGACAGACGAAGAGGACATTCTAAATCCAAACACCGATTATTCTGGACAAAGGACCCCTTGTACAAGATTCTGATGGAAGCTCAGCAAAAGTAGGACCCATTTATGATGTTATTTCGTATTTCTGTCAAATGTTTAGTATTATTTTCCGCCCTGATTTTGGGCGCTGTCTCGCTATAACGTAAGCTGTATGTCGTACTAAAGATATTTTTAGAATTCTAACACGGCGATTGCATTAAGAACTAGTGTAACTATCATTTGCTTTACAACATGTATTTTTTAGTAAAGTTTATGATGAGTTATTTGGTCAGAATAGGTGAGTGTCAGAAAATATCCGGAGATTCTGGAAAAAAGTTGCTACGTTTTCACAATGTATAACCACGGATTTCAGCTCTAAATATGCAAATTTTCAAACAAAACATAAGTGTATTGTATAACCTGATGTTATAGGACTGTCATCTGATGAAGCTTGTCAAGGTTAGTGAAAAATTATATATCTTTTGCTGTTTTTTTGCGATCGCTAACTTTTGCTGCTGATAAATGGGTTGTGTTTTTGGCTATTGTGGTAAGCTAATATAATGCTATATTGTGTTTTCGCTGTAAAACACTTAAAAAATCTGAAATATTGGCTGGATTCACAAGATGTTTGTCTTTCATTTGCTGTACACCATGTATTTTTCATAAATGTTTTATGATGAGTATTTAGGTATTTCACGTTGGTCTCTGTAATTGTTCTAGCTGCTTCGGTGCTATTTGTGATTGTAGCTGCAATGTAAAACTATGATTTATATCTGAAATATGCACATTTTTCGAACAAAACATAGATTTATTGTATAACATGTTATAAGACTGTCATCTGATAAAGTTGTTTCTTGGTTAGTTTGGTTGGTTCTTGGTTAGTTTGGTTGGTTTTGTGCAAGCTACCTGTGCTGTGAAAGAAACGTCTGTGCTTTTTTGTATTTGGTGGTGAGCTAACATAAATATACGTGGTGTTTTCGCTGTAAAACATTTAAAAATTGGACATGTTGGCTGGATTCACAAGATGTTTTTCTTTCATTTGCTGTATTGGACTTGTTAATGTGTGAAAGCTAAATATTTCAGTTTTTATTTTTTTGAAATTCGGGCGCTGCCTTTTCAGTGGAATGTGGGCAGGGTTCTATCTGATGTCATAATACACCCCTCTGATAATCAAGTGATATTTGGAATGTCTGAGTAGTTCTATCTGATGTCATAATACACCCCTCTGATAGTGATACATTTGCTCCATTGTTTCCATGTCAGTTGGTTTCCCACTCTGATGATTTATATCTGACAGAGGGGCTTTAAAGGAATAGTATGGTGACATCTTAGCGGGGCTTTAAATAAATAGGATTATTCATTAATTTAATACTCCTATAGCAACAATACACTGCAGCTTTGACATCAAGAAGAGATTGGGCTGATGGGTGTTGGGTGCTACTATACAGGTAAGGCTGTCCAATATGAATGTGAATGTTCAATACACACAATAGGTTGATCAGTAGCCAGTTAGTTAGCTGCTACGTTTTTAGCAACACAACTCGCTATCAACAAAGTCAAAATGCCCTCCAGGCCTGGTGGTGGCAGCAGTGTACTACATCAACTGTTTACCAGAGCTTCCTGAGGGGAAAACAATTAGGCTGTATATAGCTTGATTTTGGAGCCAGCAGCATACCACCTTACTTCCCACAGCTGGCTTGCTTCTGAAGCTAAACAGGGTTGGTCCTGGTTGGTTATGCAAACATTTGTTTATTAGATTATGTTTATCATTAAGAATATTGTTTTATTTCTAAATGGTCACGCCTTGCTTTGGTCATGTGTTCTCTTATGGGTCAATCATTTTAATTAGAATATAGCAATTACGGTGTCTCCTCAATCACTTCCAGTGCCTTTGGAAAGTATTCAGATTGGGGACATTGCCTTGTGTCGGGTGCCATCTTTCAGATGGGACGTCAACTGAGAACAGCATGCATGGGAGGAAACTGTTTGGCTCATGCATCCCCCCTTCTCTCCCCTGTAACTATTCCCCAGGTTGTTGCTGTAAATGAGAATGTGTTCTCAGTTGACTTACATTGTTAAATAAATAATAACCATGTTTCCATCAAAAGTTGTTTAATTAGGATATATACAAATATGATGATGTCATAGTGAATTCATGACGTGAATGAACAAGCCTTTTCATACTTTATAACATGGCTATATACAATGCCTTCAGAAAGTATTCAGACCCCTTGACTTTTCCACATTTTGTTACATTACAGCCTTATTCTATTGTGTATTAAATCACTTTTTCCCTCTCATCAATCTACACACAATATCCCATAATGACAAAACAAAAACAGGTCTTTAGAAATTGTTGCTAATTTATTAAAAAATAAAAAACTGAAAAATAACATTTACATAACTATTCAGACCCTTTACTCAGTACTTTGTCGAAGCACCTTTGGCAGCGATTACAGCATTGAGTCTTCTTGGGTATGATGCTACAAGCTTGGCACACCTGTATTTGGGGAGTTTCTCCCATTCTTTTCTGCAGATTCTCAAGCTTTGTCAGGTTTCAGGTTGGATGGGGAGTGTTGCTGCACAGCTATTTTCAGGTCTCTCCAGAGATGTTAGATCGGGTTCAAGTCCAGGCTCTGGCTCGGCCACTCAAGGACATTCAGAGACTTGACTCGAAGCCACTACTGCATTGTCTTGGCTGTGTGCTTAGGGTTGTTGTCCTGTTGGAAGGTGAACCTTCGCCCTCAGTTTGAGGTCCTGAGCGCTCTGGAGCAGGTTTTCATCAAGGATCTCTCTGTACTTTGCTCAGTTCATATTTCCCTTGATCCTGACTAGTCTCCTAGTCCCTGCAGCTGAAAAACATCACCACAGCATGACGCTGCCACCACCATGCTTCACCCTAGGGATGGTGACAGGTTTCCTCCAGACGTGACGCTTGGTATTCAGGCCAAAGAGTTCAATCTTGGTTTCATCAGACGAGAGAATCTGGTTTCTCATGGTCTGAAAGTCCTTTTGGTGCCTTTTGGCAAACTCCAAGTGGGCTGTCATGTTCATTTGACTGAGGAGTGGCTTCCGTCAGGCCACTCTACCATAAAAGCTTGATTGGTGGAGAGGTGGAGAGATGGTTGTCCTCCTGGAAGGTTCTCCCATTTCCACAGAGGAACTCTAGAGCTCTGTCAGAGTGACCATCAGATTCTTGGTCACTTCCCTGACCAAGGCCCATCTCCCCCGACTGCTCAGTTTGGCCGTGCAGCAAGCTCTAGGAAGAGTCTTGGTGGTTCCAAACTTCTTCCATTTTAGAATGAATGAGGCCACTCTGTTCTTTGGGACCTCCAATGCTGCAGAAATGTGTTGGTACCCTTCCCAAGATCTGTGGCCCGACCCAATCCTGTCTCGGAGCTCTACAGACAATTCCTTCTACCTCATGGCTTGGTTTTTACTCTGACAGTCTCATAATAAAGGGTCTGAATACTTACTGTTATGTAAAGAAGGTATATTTTTTATCTTAAATAAATGTTTCTATAAACCTGTTTTTCCTTTGTCATTTAAATGTTTTATATTTAACTAGGCAAGTCAGTTAAGAACAAATTCTTAATTCTTAAGCCCATAACCATGTGTGTGATGTGTAAACAACAAAGGGCACCCCCCCCCATAAAAAGATCCCGCAACAGAAAGCTGCACAATATGTTGAGTAAAGTATTTTGCTTACCATTACTATATCAAACCCTACTTCATGTGTTTCCACTATCATGTATCCTACCATGACTATATCAAACCCTACTCCATGTGTTATCACTATCATGTATCCTACCATGACTATATCAAACCCTACTCCATGTGTTGCCACTATCATGTATCCTACCATGACTATATCAAACCCTACTTCATGTGTTATCACTATCATGTATCCTACCATGACTATATCAAACCCTACTCCATGTGTTATCACTATCATGTATCCTACCATGACTATATCAAACCCTACTTCATGTGTTATCACTATCATGTATCCTACCATGACTATATCCAACCCAACTCCATGTGTTGCCACTATCATGTATCCTACCATGACTATATCCAACCCAACTCCATGTGTTGCCACTATCATGTATCCTACCATGACTATATCCAACCCAAATCCATGTGTTGCCACTCATGTATCCTACCATGACTATATCAAACCCTACTCCATGTGTTTCCACTATCATGTATCCTACCATGACTATATCAAACCCTGCTCCATGTGTTATCACTATCATGTATCCTACCATGACTATATCCAACCCAAATCCATGTGTTGCCACTATCATGTATCCTACCATGACTATGTCCAACCCAACTCCTTGTGTTATCACTATCATGTATCCTACCATGACTATATCAAACCCTACTCCATGTGTTTCCACTATCATGTATCCTACCATGACTATATCAAACCCTACTTAATGTGTTTCCACTATCATGTATCCTACCATGACTATATCAAACCCAACTCCATGTGTTGCCATTATCATGTATCCTACCATGACTATATCAACCCCTACTTCATGTGTTTCCACTATCATGTATCCTACCATGACTATATCAAACCCTGCTCCATGTGTTATCACTATCATGTATCCTACCATGACTATATCCAACCCAACTCCATGTGTTGCCAGTATCATGTATCCTACCATGACTATATCCAACCCAAATCCATGTGTTGCCACTATCATGTATCCTACCATGACTATATCCAACCCAACTCCATGTGTTTCCACTATCATGTATCCTACCATGACTATATCAAACCCTACTCCATGTGTTGCCACTATCATGTATCCTACCATGACTATATCAACCCTACTCCACATGTTACCACTATCATGTATCCTACCATGACTATATCAAACCCTTCATGTGTTTCCACTATCATGTATCCTACCATGACTATATCAAACCCTACTCCATGTGTTGCCACTATCATGTATCCTACCATGACTATATCAAACCCAACTCCATGTGTTGCCACTATCATGTATCCTACCATGACTATATCAACCCTACTCCACATGTTACCACTATCATGTATCCTACCATGACTATATCAAACCTTACTCCATGTGTTGCCACTATCATGTATCCTACCATGACTATATCAACCCTACTCCACATGTTACCACTATCATGTATCCTACCATGACTATATCAAACCCTACTTCATGTGTTTCCACTATCATGTATCCTACCATGACTATATCCAACCCAACTCCTTGTATTATCACTATCATGTATCCTACCATGACTATATCAAACCCTACTCCATGTGTTTCCACTATCATGTGTCCTACCATGACTATATCAAACCCTACTTCATGTTTTTCCACTATCATGTATCCTACCATGACTATATCAAACCCACCTCCATGTGTTGCCACTATCATGTATCCTACCATGACTATATCCATCCCAAATCCATGTGTTGCCACTCATGTATCCTACCATGACTATATCAAACCCTACTCCATGTGTTTCCACTATCATGTATCCTACCATGACTATATCAAACCCTACTTCATGTGTTTCCACTATCATGTATCCTACCATGACTATATCAAACCCAACTCCATGTGTTGCCATTATCATGTATCCTACCATGACTATATCAACCCCTACTTCATGTGTTTCCACTATCATGTATCCTACCATGACTATATCAAACCCTGCTCCGTGTGTTATCACTATCATGTATCCTACCATGACTAAATCCAACCCAACTCCATGTGTTGCCAGTATCATGTATCCTACCATGACTATATCCAACCCAAATCCATGTGTTGCCACTATCATGTATCCTACCATGACTATGTCCAACCCAACCCAACACTGTTAATAGAAAAACAACAACATTAGATGTTCTAAGTCCACAACAATACTTAAACCACATCAGGAGACCACTTTTGAAGTCTGAGAAAAATCTAAGAAATGTTCATTTTTGTGTGTAGATACCCTTTAATTCAAGGGGCACCAGCAAGAGCCTTGCTTGGTTAGTTGTGTCTCTGTAGCACACATTGATTGCAGAGTTTGCTGAACAAATCACAACTGGATTGATGCAAATAATCATGATATCATTCTGCCAGGTAGGCATATACTACTTTGTAGTTAACATTTAATTGACAAGGTTTTGGGGAAAACTTTTCCATCAACCAGAAGATGGTTGTCATTAGCATCATCGCCCAACAGCTAAACATAATGATAGACAAATGCACTCAGACAGGGGCATTTCAGGGCTTTTTCCTCTTCAGAAAGTTGAAGGAAAATACAAATCACTTAGGCTAATTTAGACGACTTGCAGGCAGTGGGTTCAGAACAACTATGACATAAAAATGAAAACTCTTTAATCTGTCACCTAATCCTACCTAATGGGCAGGTCAGCCCTGGAGTAAAGTATTGGCTGTAAGAAGTAAGAGAAAACATAACATCTGTTTTTTTTTATTTTTATTACCTCTCATGACATTGCTTGCAAGAATAAACATTGTATTTAATATTTTTCCAAACTGCGTTACCCACTCCAGTCAGCAGATGGCGATTTGAGTCTTTCAGGTGATGCTGCTTGCGTGACGTATAATCTAGTGGACGGGACAGGAGGCTTCTTCAACAGCGACAAAAGGCTTCTGATTCAACCAACGTGGTGATTTCAGTGTCAGAGAAGAGTCTCTCCAGATCAGAACACCAGATGGTACAGCTTGTTCTGGTCTAGCATACAGCTTGCTCTATCTGGCTCTGGGCTGGGTTTCTGTATAGCACTTTATTACAACAGTGGCTTCAGCATCCATAATGATATGTGTCTGTGTCCCCTCTGTATGGTTACCAGGACAACGCTAGCCCTTCCTCCTTCCCGGAGTCCCCGTGTCGTGTCTCTCCCGGTAGCGCCTTACTGCTGGGTATGAAGAGGTTGTCTGTGCTGCTGGTGGACTGCAGGAAAACAACGGGGCTGAGTGGAACTGTGAGAGGAGGAGAAGAGAAGAAAGGATCAGATTTGACACATCAAAGTAAGTGCTGTAGTTTAGTTTGAACAAATACAATAGATCTGCCCACTGGTATCTGTTACCAGGACAACCAGCAGAGTTCTGTTAGTTGACATGAAGATAGACTGGTATCTGTTACCAGGACAACCAGCAGAGTTCTGTTAGTTGACAGGAAGATAGACTGGTGGATATGGATGTTATGAATATCATAACACTGAAAAAGGATTCTGCTAATGAAAAGAGAGAAACCAATTGAACATATAAAACCTTGATATAAGTTAGCTTTAGAGAGAACGTTTCAAGATAATCCAATGTAAGGTGCTTGTTTTACAAAAACTTTTCCTTAAAACAGTATGGATGTTACATTGCCTGTCCCAGTCAACCCCCCTATCTTTACAAGACTGTAGAACAGGCAAACTAAACTCCAGACACTGTTAATTAATTAACTAATACTGGAGGAAAGCTGTGATCAGGCTGCCCACTCAAGAGAATGCTTCAAACTGTAACCAGTGCCGTCAACCTTGTTCAGGTTATCAGTCAACCTACCAGGGTAGTTACAGACAGTAGAGGAATGAAATCATCAACATGTTTTGATCATATCTTTACTAATGCTGCAGAAATGTGTTTTAAAGCAGTTTCCAGATCCATCAGATGTAGTGATCACAATATAGTAGCCATATCTAGGAAAACCAAAGTTCCAAAGGCTGGGCCTAATATTGTGTAAAAGAGGTCATACAATATGTTTTGTAGTGATTCCTATGTTGTTGATGTAAATAATATTTGTTGGTTCGTGGTGTGTAATGATGAGCAACCAGACGCTGCCCTTGACACATTTATGAAATTGCTTATCCCAGTTACTAATAAGCATGCACCCGATAAGAAAATGACTGTAAAAAATGTTAAATGTTAAATAAAAATGTTAAATGTTAAATCCACGTGGATTGATGAGGAATAGAAAAATGGTATGGTGTATATGCAGTGGTTCCCAAACGTTTTATAGATACCCCTTCAAACATTCAACCTCCAGCTGTACCCCCTCTAGCACCAGGGTCAGCGCACTCTCAAGTGTTGTATTTTGCCATCATTGTAAGCCGGTCACACACACACACTATACGATACATTTATTAAACATAAGAATGAGTGTGAGTTTGTCAAAACCCAGCTCTTCCTATTAGAGGTCGACCGTTTATGATTTTTCAACGCCGATACCGATTATTGGAGGACAAAAAAAGCCGATACTGATTAATCGGCCGATTTAAAAAAAAAAAAAAAAAAAAATATATATATATATATATATATATATATATATATATATATATATATATATATATATATATATATATATATATATATATATATACACTGCTCAAAAAAATAAAGGGAACACTTAACCTTTTACGGGGGCAGCCCGACACCGGTACACTAATGACAACATCCAACTCAAAGTGGAGGGCGCGAAATTCAAAATCTATTTTTTTTTAATATTTAACTTTCACACATTAACAAGTCCAAGACACCAGATGAAAGGTGCACATCTTGTGAATCAAGCCAACATGTCCGATTTTTAAAATGTTTTACAGGGAAGACAAAATATGTAAATCTATTAGCTAACCACGTTAGCAAAAGACAACTTTTCACAACTCCATCAGTTTCTTACTCCATCAGGTGCTATCACAAATTCGACCAAATAAAGATATAAATAGCCACTAACCAAGAAACAAATTCATCAGATGACAGTCTGATAACATATGTATTGTATAGCATATGTTTTGTTCGAAAAATTTGCATATTTCATGTATAAACCATAGTTTACATTTCAGCTACAATCCGAAATTGCACCAAAAGCAGCCATAATATTTACAGACACCAACGTCAAATAGCTAATTACTCATCATAAAACATTTCTGAAAAATACATAGTCTGCAGCAATTGAAAGACAGGCATCTTGTGATTCCAAACAATATTTCCGATTTATTAAATGTTTTACAGCGCAAACAAAATGTATCGCTATATTAGCGTAGCTACAATAGACAGAAATAATTGGGCGCCCACGGCCAGTCCACATGCACGACAGATATATGAAATAACATCATAAAATGGGTCTTACTTTTGCTGGTCTTTCATCAGAATGTTGAAGTACGTGTCCTCTGTCCAGATGAGTCGTTGTTTCGATTCAGAATGGCAAATTTCCCTCTTCAATTAGCATTGGCACTAGCCGAGTAGCATAAATTTCTCCAACGTAAACACAGTCAGAGGACGGAACACGGCAAAACTCCCGAATAAAGTTTCAATAATCTGATTAACCTTTTATGGCTGCAGCCCGACGCCGGTACACCTATGACAACATCCAGCTCAAGTGCAGGGCGCGAAATTCAAAATCTATTTTTTTTTAATATTTAACTTTCACACATTAACAAGTCCAATACAGCATTTGAAAGATAAACATCTTGTCAATCCAGCCAACATGTCCGATTTTTTAAATGTTTTACAGAGAAAACACCACATATATTTATGTTAGCTCACCACCAAATAAAAAAGTGGACAGACATTTTTCACAGCACAAGTAGGATGCAAGTAGCATGCACAAGCCAACCTAACTAACCTAGAACCAACCTAAATAACCTAGAAAAAACTACCTCAGATGACAGTCCTATAACATGTTACACAATAAATCTATGTTTTGTTAAAAAAATATGCATATTTTAGCTATAAATCAGTTTTACATTACTGCTACCATCATAGCTACCGTCAGAAATAGCACCGAAGCAACCAGAGTAATTACAGACACCAACGTCAACAACCTAATTACTCATCATAAAACATTTCAGAAAAATATATGGTGTATAGCTAAATGAAAGACAAAGATCTTGTGAATACAGACAATATTTCCGATTTTTTAAGTGTTTTACAGCGAAAACACAAAATATCGTTATATTAGCTTACTGCAATGGCTAACACACAAAAGCATTGATTCCAAGTAATCGGTAGCGATAGCACAGCTCGACAGATATATTAAATAGCATCCCAAATTGGGTCCTTTGTTGATCTTCCATCAGAATGTTGTAAAGGGGTCCATTGTCCAGTACCGTCTTTGTTTTGGATCCAGAACGAACTATTTCCCTCTTGAATTAGCAAGCACACTGGCCGTGCGGCGCTAACCTCTCCTTCATGAAAGAATTCTTCCAAAGCATCACGTCTAAAGTCCCGAATAAATTTCAATAATATAATTAAACTATATTGAAAAAACTTACTTTAGGATGATATTGTGACATGTATCAAGTCAAATCGAAGCCGGAGATTATATTCACGTATAACGACAGTTTTCCAGGAGGCAATACAAAGTCCAACTTCGCGCCTCGGAGAAAAAAAATTATGGCGGTCCTCTCACTCCAAGAGGCTGTATTCAATCCCTGAACGAGATATTCAAGTCCTTTCTGCTCTCACTTCTGCATGACACCCAGGGGAAGGCGTATGACGTGTTTCTATGGTCCCAAGTGACATGCCCTTTTATAGACAAGCTCTTGAAAAGAGACCTCGCATTTGGAAATCTCACTTCCGGATAGGAAATGGGCTGCAGAAAGAGTTCTGGTTCACTTAGAGAAATAATTCAAACGGTTTAAGAAACTAGAGAGTGTTTTCTATTCAATAGAAATGATAATATGCATATTGTACGAGCAAGAATTGAGTAGGAGGCCGTTTGAAATGGCCACCTATTTTCAGGTTACTCAGTGCTGCCCCTTGCAGCCATAAGAAGTTAAACTATATTGAAAAAACATACATTACGATGATTTGGTCACATGTATCAAAAAAAATTCGGGCCGGAGACGTTAGCCGTTCGTTACCAAGGCAAAACAGAAGTCCATCCCACTTCCTCCAGAGTACCGGAAGTGGAGGGTCACGTCAAAGAAATATGTTTTTTTCCACCACAGAACAAGATGAGCAGAAAAATTTATTCTCTGACATCCTCTTTACACCAATAGGAAGGCGTATAGAGTGTCAGCAGACTCCTAAGTGTTAAGACCATGTATAGGCATCAGGTTGAAAAGAGCATCGATTTCTGACATTTTACTTCCTGGTCAGGAAAAGTGCTGCAGAAGGACTTCTGTTTCACTCAGAGAAATAATTCCAACTCTTTTAGAAACTAGAAAGTGTTTTCTATCCAAAAAGAATAATAATATTCATATTGTACGAGCAAGATTTGAGTAGGAGGCCGTTTGAAATGGGCACGATTTCACTGGCTACTCAACACTTTGCCTTGCAGCCATAAGAAGTTAAACAACACAATGTAACTCCAAGTCAATCACACTTCTGTGAAATCAAACTGTCCACTTAGGAAGCAACACTGATTGACAATAAATTTCACATGCTGCTGTGCAAATGGAATAGACAACAGGTGGAAATTATAGGCAATTAGCAAGACACCCCCAATAAAGGAGTGGTTCTGCAGGTGGTGACCACAGACCACTTCTCAGTTCCTATGCTTCCTGGCTGATGTTTTGGTCACTTTTGAATGCTGGCGGTGCTTTCACTCTAGTGGTAGCATGAGACGGAGTATACAACCCACACAAGTGGCTCAGGTAGTGCAGTTCATCCAGGATGCCACATCAATGCGAGCTGTGGCTAAAAGGTTTGCTGTGTCTGTCAGCGTAGTGTCCAGAGCATGGAGGCGCTACCAGGAGACAGGCCAGTACATCAGGAGACGTGGAGGAGGCCGTAGGAGGGCAACATCCCAGCAGCAGGACCGCTACCTCCGCCTTTGTGCAAGGAGGTGCACTGCCAGAGCCCTGCAAAATTGCCTCCAGCAGGCCACAAATGTGCATGTGTCAGCATATGGTCTCACAAGGGGTCTGAGGATCTCATCTCATTGACACATTTGTTGGTGCGCCTGGCAGGTATTAACCCTAGTTATTAAAGTTAGTTATTACTTATTATAACATTATTATTATTAAATATTATTATAACCGAAAGGATAAGAGTAGAATAGATAGAGTAGCGCTTCCAGACACATTCTAAACATGATGTAGTCATAAAGGAAGGCTGTAGCATCTAATGATGAAACATTATGGAGTCTTGAAGGAGGACTGTAGCATCTAATGATGAAACATGATGGAGTCTGAAAGGAGGACTGTAGCATCTAATGATGAAACATGGAGTCTTGAAGGAGGACTGTAGCATCTAATGATGAAACATTATGGAGTCTTAAAGGAGGACTGTAGCATGGAGTCTTAAAGGAGGACTGTAGCATCATGAGGTAGTCACCTGGAATGCATTTTAATTAACATGTGTGCCTTTTTAGAAGTTACGGTGTGGAATTTCTTTCCTTAAAACCTGTTTGGGATTGGGGGCAGTATTTTCACATCCAGGTTGAAAGCATGCCCAAAGTAAAGTGTCTACTACTCAGGCCCATAAGCTAGGATATGCATGTAATCGGTAGATGTGGATAGAACACACTCTAAAGTTTCTAAAACTGTTAAAATAATGTCTGTGAGTATAACAGAACTTATTTGGCAGGTGAAACCCCGAGGACAAACCATCCAGGAGGATTTGTTTTTGTTGAGTTGACTCTTTTCAATTGGTTTTGTGTGGCACTTTTCTGTGGCACTTGGTTGCAGTTCCTATTGCTTCCAGTAGATGTCAACAGTCTTTAGAAATTGGTTGATGTTTTTCTTAAGAGAAATGAAGAAGTACGGCTATTCAGAACGAGGGTCCAGCCTAGTGCTCTCTAATGTTTTGATCCGCGCTCCAGGTCACGCGCTTCACGTTGTTTTTATCCGGTATTGAACACAGTTTATCCCATCTTAAATTTTATTGATTATTTACCTTTTAAAATACCTGAAGTGTGATTAGGAAAGTTGTTTGAAATGTTTGGACAGCGTTTACAGGTAACTTATTAGATATTTTGTATTCATGTTGGGCGAGTTGGAACCGATGTTCCAAATAAATGGACATTTTGGAGATATAACGACGGAATTAATCGAACATTTGTGATGTTTATGGGACATATTGGAGTTCCAACAGAAGAAGCTCTTCAAAAGTAAGGCATGAATTATATCGTTATTTCTGAGTTTTGTATCGCACCTGGCGGGTTGAAATATGATTGTCATGTGTTTGTTTGATGGGGTGCTGTCCTCAGATAATCGCATGGTTTGCTTTTGCCGTAAAGCCTTTTTCAAATCTGACACGGTGGCTAGATTAACAAGAAGTTAAACTTTAATTTGGTGTATTGCACTTGTGAATGCATGAAAGTTAAATATTTCTAATAAAAAATATATATATTTCGCGCTCTGCAATTTCACCGGATGTTGTCGAAACGTTCCGCTAGCGGAACCCCTAGCCATAACAGGTTTTAATGTGTTTGAGCCAATCAGTTGTGTTGTGACAAGGTAGGGGTGGTATACAGAAAATAGCCCTGTTGGGTAAAAGACGAAGTCCATATTATGTCAAGAACAGCTCAAATAAGCAAAGAGAAACAACAGTCCATCATTACTTTAAGGACCATCACAGGAATGGAAGACCCAGAGTTACTTCTGATGCATAAGTTCATTAGAGTTACCAGCCTTAGAAATTGCAGCCCAAATAAACGCTTCACAAAGTTCAAGCAACAGACATCTCAACATAATCGGTTCAGAGGAGACTGCGTGAATCAGGCCTGCATGGTCGAATTGCTGCAAAGGAACCACTACTAAAGGACACCAATAAGAAGAGACTTGCTTGTGCCAAGAAACACGAGCAATGGACATTAGACCGGTGGATATCTGTCCTTGGGTCTGATGAGTCCAAATTTGAGATTTTTGGTTCCGAGCGTCATGTCTTTGTGAGATGTGAGGGAGGTGAACGGATGATCTCCGCATGTGTGGTTCCCACCGTGAAGCATGGAGGAGGAGATGTGATGGTGTGCGGGTGCTTTGCCGTTGACAATATCAGTGATTTATTTATTCAAGTCACACTTAACCAGCATGGCTACCACATCATTGACCTTGGTCAACACACTTCCAGGCTGTGTAAGAGCTATTTGACCAAGAAGGAGAGTGATGGAGTGCTGCATCAGATGACCTGGCCTACTCAATCCCCCGACCTCAACCAAATTGAGATGGTTTGGGATGAGTTGGATTGCAGAGTGAAGGGAAAGCAGCATACAAGTTCTCAGCATATGTGGGAACTCCTTCACAACTATTGGAAAAGCATTCCAGGTGAAGCTGGTTGAGAGAAAGCCAAGAGTGTGCAAAGCTATCAAGGCAAAGGGTGGCTACTTTTAAAGAATCTAATATATATTTTGATTTGTTTAACACTTGTGGTTACTACATGATTCCATGTGTTTTTTAATAATTTTGATGTCTTCTCTATTATTCTACAATGTAGAAAATAGTAAAAATAAAGAAAAACCCTTGAATGAGTAGGTGAGTCCTAACTTTTGACTGGTACTGTACATTAAATTCCCTGGCAACAGCTCCAGTGGACATTCCTGCAGTCAGCATGCCAATTGCCCGCTCCCTCAGAGATCTGTGGCATTGTTGTGTGACAAAACTGCACATTTTCGAGTGGCCTTTTATTATCCCCAGCACAAGGTGCACCTTTGTAATAATCAAGCTGTTCAATCAGCTTCTTGATATGCCACACCTGTCAGGTGGATGGATTATCTTGGCAAAGAATAAATGTTAACTAACAGGGATGTAAAAAATTCTGCAATATTTTTTTATCAGCTCATTAAACATCCAACACTTTACATGTTGAGTTTATATTTTTGTTAATTGTATTAACTGTCAGTTTTAGGAACATCTACCCAAAATATTTCACCTTATTTTTTACTTTACCAAAAATATGACATCGGCGATAGTCAAAATTTTGAAAATCTGTGAACGTCTAAATAAGAAATTGGGCCATTTAAACATCATTTGTCGAACCCTTTCAACAACGGGGAGATGTTACTGATGTGGTTTGTGTCTTCGACGTAAAAACAAGTTTTGGACTATCACACAAAATTAACTATTTAGTTATTTTATGTTTAAGGAAGTTTGTAGGTCACATTCTGTATCATACAACTATGAAGGTTATATATTTAGAACCACCTGCTGATAGGAATCCAGCGATGTCTGTGTTAGTGTCATAGAACTGTCTAGTTTTTTGTGTTCTGACTTGTAAAACAGGATGAATAAAATAAGTAATGTAAACATATCAGTAATTACCAGGATGCTCTACAACATTTGTTTTAAAATCACACAAAGATCGTTAAAAATGGCCTCAGGTTATTGAGAGATCTGATTCAGGATTTACCCTCGTAGCAAGGTTGTTTTATCATGTGGAGGTTTCATTCAGGTCTCTATTTTTTTTTTAAACACTGTCTTTGGCAGGAGAAAGACCAGACTCAGAGGAACCAGAGCCAGGGACGTCCAAACCAGCAAGACGACACCAGTGCTCCCACTGTAGAAAGGGTTGTGACCGGTTATGTGACCTGAAACAACATGAGAGAATCCACACAGGGGAGAAGCCTTACCACTGCTCCCAGTGTGGAAGGAGTTTTAGCCATAAAGGAAACCTGAACCAACACGAGAGAATTCACACAGAGAAGCCTTATCACCGCTCACAGTGCGGAAAGAGTTTCAACCTGCCGGGGGAGCTGAAATGGCATGAGAGAATACACACAGGGGAGAAGCCTTACCACTGCTCCCAATGTGGAAAGGGTTTCAGCGAGGCAGCGAAGCTGAAACGGCATGAGAGAATACACACAGGGGAGAAGCTTTACCACTGCTCCCAGTGTGGAAAGAGTTTTAACGCTTTAGGGAACCTGAAAAAACATGAGAGAATGCACACAGGGGAGAAGCCTTACCACTGCTCCCAGTGTGGAAAGGGTTTCAACCGGCCTTCGAAGCTGAAACGGCATGAGAGAATACACACAGGGGAGAAGCCTTACCACTGCTCCCAGTGTGGAAAAGGTTTTAACGATTTAGGGAACCTGAAAAAACATGAGAGAATGCACACAGGGGAGAAGCCTTATCACTGCTCCCAGTGCGGAAAGAGTTTCAACCAGCTGGGGGAGCTGAAATGGCATGAGAGAATACACACAGGGGACTTGCTGTCTTATATTGTTGACTGCTAATGATTACCTGTTTTTACCATATGAACTTGAATTGTACAAAGTATACTAAAACATATATTTGTATGTTTTTATTAGAAAACATGAATTGAATATGGAGTTTTAATATAGAGTAGGTCAGATTCCTTCTGTTTTAAATGGTCCTTTTTTAAACTCTGACACTGTGTGTGTGTCAATCTGTGTGTCATTCCTCCAGCACTGCAGATAATCAAGTGTTATTTGGATGTGATGCATTTGTTCCGTTGTTTACATTTGCAATGTTGGCCCACTGATGATTTAATGAAATGAAAATGTTCACAGACTCTGTAATGCAAAATGTTAATTGTATGTGTCCACATATCTGAGTATGTGACTTGTGGTGGATGAATCGGAATTAGTTGGGTAACATAGATAATTAAGATGTCTTATCTGCATAATATGCTGATGTGATATACTTGTTATTAGAATGTATCCCTTCGGACTCTGGTATTGGCAGTTGCACTTCTTCCCTCAGCTGGGGCTCAGTCACCTGGGGCCCAGAGAGGGGAGAGGTCAGGCTTGTCTTTCACATGTCCCTGGTGCTATGCAGAATATCAGGAAGGGAAGAGGACAGGAGGGAACATTGTCTTCATATGTGAATGTATCTGTTAAACTATGTGAAGGGATGGTGTGATTAATGGGGAACCAGTTACTGGTTTCCACAATGTCTGTGCGCAAGTCACTCCCTCCTTTGGCATTGGGGGGAGGTGTATGGCAGTGTCTGGAACCATTGTATGTCCTCTCTGATGTTGCACTTATCCTGGGATAGTGTATGACCTTGATGCTCACTCCCCTCTGTGAGCTTGTCCAGGAGTGGGGTCAAGAAGGGGTTTTACTTGAGATGGGAGTATCTAGAGTTGACAATTGAGTTATGCCATTGGATGAGTTGGTGTTTTTGTGCTATGAAGTACCAGGAACGAGATTAGAACCTCGTCTTAGGGACCAAACTGAATGATAAATTATAGCGAATGCTATCTGGCTACGGGATACTCCTTTCTCATTATAAAGTCTCACTTTGTGAACTGTTCCTAATATCTGTGGTTTGTTATGTCGACTAGGGGGGTGGATCTTTGCTATAAAAGATCTCAGTAGCCATTGTGTTGCCACTCTCAACAGTTCATTAGAAATAGTGAATTGTTGAAAGTCATTGCAAAGATCTTATTATTAAAGATGTAGTTTAAGTATAACTCTGATTGGTGTGTGAACTTTGTCTCTCCTCATTTGGTAATACAGAAATTAACCACCACAGACTAACCTTGTGAAACTGACCTATTATAATCTCCTCTTCCTGGGAGTATCATCCTGTGTTGCAAACCAGCTGCACCTGCGTCCTTGTATGAATAAAGTCCCGCCCAGGAACAGGAAACTATAAAGATATGTGCTCATCACCCAATGCTTCAGGGATTCAGACTGTCTACACTGTGCTGTGTAACTGTTATTCTCTCTGAGCTCAGAAATAAAGAATCTTGGTTTGACTTGGACTCCAGCAGATCCTTATTTTATAATATCCACTACAACTCTCCCACGGATTGCTGTTTATCATTGTCTCAATGAAGACTTCTTTGTTTTACTTTCCTGGGGTCATTTACAAGCCTCCCACTGGTTGAATAAACTTGGTTTCCATGTCATTTCAACAAAACAAATCCATGTGATGATGTTTGATTAATATGGAAAACTGATTGGATTTGTAAAAAGCCATGAACATCAGGTATTTTTTATTTTTCACCGAACTGGCAACCTAAATCCAATGACAGGTGACATTTTGTGTTGATTTCATGTTGAATTCACTTTAGTTGAGGACTCAAAGAAATGTAAATAGAAACTAGATGTTGAACTGATGTCTGTGCCCAGTGGGCTGGTTTGAATACGTGGCAGGTGTTGGATCAATATCCACCTTCGTTGATAAGTTTCCATGCAATTTGCGCCAGATTTCCATGTGAATATTCTCAAATCTGTATAAAACAATATACACATTTTCCCACCAGAAATGTTTGCATCAAACAGACTTATTGCGGATAAAAGGCTTTGCGTTATGACGTAGTGCACAAGAAGAATAACGTTTGCTGTTAAATTCCCATGTACCGAATGAAAAAATACAAGTTAAATTGGTTTCCATCACATTTTCAACTCCACTGATGGTTTTAAAAACTTGTGTAAAATAGAAAACGTCCTCTTGTCCCGTGCACTGTAGCCTGCAGCTCACATATACAGTGATGGTAGGCTACCTACATGATGAGATTTTTATGGATGAGAGATATTATTTTATTTGTCAAATGGCAGCCAAGCATCAATCATCATGTCACCAGAATAAGACCCTTAAAATGTATTGGAAAGGAGCATCAAGCTCATCACATGCAGTTTCACCACCCTGTGAAGTTCATTACTTATTTCATCTGTAGCCTAATAAACTGCATGTGTTCCCAAGTCGTAGAGGGAGGACCACACAACATATCATCACGTGACTCCAAGTTAACTGAGATGTGATGGTTATTATATAAATATTTGAGCATAAAGGAGTTTCCACCTCCATTTCTCACTTAGACATTTTTACTGACACAAAAAGACCCCACCATGTCAAACGAACTAACAAATTGTCTGTCTGCATTAATAAAATTGTACAGGCATATCCTGTTTCCATCAGCCCGGTGATTACTTTTGAAATGGTTGGATCAATATCCACCTTCATGATATGGATGAAGCCTGATTTGGAATGTCTGAGTAGTTCTATATGATGTCATAATACACTCCTCTGATAATCAAGTGATATTTGGAATGTCTGAGTAGTTCTATATGATGTCATAATACACTCTGATAGTGATCCATTTGCTCCATTGTTTCCATGTCAGTTGGTTTCCCACTCTGATGATTTATATCTGACAGAGGGGCTTTAAAGGAATAGTATGGTGACATCTTAGTGTGGCTTGAAATAAATAGTATGGTCACATTTACAGGTTGTAGCTCAGTATTCTTAGTATGATGTGAAAAAAGAACATTCAACTATTTATTGATAATGTATATTCCTATTCAGCTTCTACATCTGCATAGAGGCAAACAGTATCTTAAAGTTGATTAAATATATATATATATCTAAATTGTACACTTCTATTTTCACAATTTGAATTATTATTCATCAAAAAACTATACCAACAATACACTGCAGCTTTGACGTCAAGAAGAGATTGGGCTGATGGGTGGTGGTGCTACTATACAGGTAAGGCTGTCCAATATGAATGTTCAATACACACAATAGGTTGATCAGTAGCCAGTTAGCTAGCTGCTACAGTCCAATATGAATGTTCAATACACACAATAGGTTGATCAGTAGCCAGTTAGCTAGCTGCTACAGTCCAATATGAATGTTCAATACACACAATATGTTGATCAGTAGCCAGTTAGCTAGCTGCTACAGTCCAATATGAATGTTCAATACACACAATAGGTTGACTGTTGACCGATATGAATGTTCATAATAAGGGAAAAATAAAGGTGGCCTCTCCTGTCAACATGGGGCTCCTGCTGCAGGTAGCCTAGCGTTTACTAGTGTTGGGCCAGTAACCGAAAGATCTCTGGTTTGAATCCCAAAGACAACTAGGTGAAAAATCTGTCAATTTGCCCTTGAGGACAGCAGCAGCAGGAGCCTCATGTTTCTCCCATTATTCTCTGCAGATCCTCTCAAACTCTGTCAGGTTGGATGGGGAGTGTCACTACAAAGCTATTTTCAGGTCTCTCCAGAGATGTTAAATCGGGTTCAAATCCGGGCTCTGGCTGGGCCCCTCAAGGACATTCAGAGATATCTCCCAAAGCCACTCCTGTATTGTCTTGGCTTTGTGCGTAGGGTCGTTGTCCTGTTGGAAGGTTAACCTTTGCCCCAGTCTGAGGTCCTGAGTGCTCTGGAGCAAGTTTTCTAAAATTATCTCTCTGTATTTTGCTCCGTTCATCTTTCCCTCGATCCTGACGAGTCTCCCAGTCCCTGCCGCTGAAAAACATCCCCACAGCATGATGCTGCCAACCCCATGCTTCACCGTAGGAATGGTGCCAGGTTTCCTCCAGACGTGACCCTTGGCATTCATCAGACCAGAGAATTTTGTTACTCATGGTCTGATAGTCCTTTAGGTGCCTTTTGGCAAACTCCAAGCTGGCTTTCATGTGCCTTTTACTGAGGAGTGGCTTCCGTCTGGCAACTCTACCATATTGTCCTGCTTGGTGGAGTGATGCAGAGATGGTTGTCCTTCTGGAAGGTTCTCCCATCTCCACAGAGGAGCTCTGTCAGAGTGACCATTGGGTTCTTGGTCACCTCCCTGACCAAGGCCCTTCTCCCCCGATTGTTCAGTTTGGCCGGGCAGCCAGCAGTAGGAAGGGTTTTGGTGGTTTCAAACTTCTTCCTTTTAAGACGATGGGGACCTTCAATGCTGCAGAAACGTTTTGGTCCACTTCCCCAGATCTGTGCCGTGACACAATCCTGTCTCGAAAGGAGTATATCACATCAAATATAGGCTACTTAAAGTTCATGAGAGAACACACATATGCTCGTACACTTGTCTCATTTTTACAAAAATAGAATTGTGCTTTTGGTCATGCAATATTTTCTTTATATATATATACACTGATCATACCAAACATTTGGAGAGAAATAAACGTCCTAATATGGACTAGGAACCTCCTCCATTTCCCTCAGAAGAGCCTCAATGAACTCTTCAAAGTGTCCAAAGCCTTCCACAGGGATGCTGACTCCATGTTGACTCCAATGCTTCCCACAATTGTGTCATGTTGGCTGGATGTCCTTTGGGTGCAGTGGAGGCTGCTCAGAGAAGGATGGTCTTCCCCTTCCTCCTCTGAGAAGCCTCCACTGCACCCAAAGGACATCGAGCCAACATGACATAATTGTGGGAAGGGATTTTCAGTGAGTTTCAGAAGAAAATAAATTGGTAAAACATTAAAATAAAATCATTTTTGGATAAAACTATACTAAATATAATCACATCACCAAATAATTGAATAAAACATACTATTTTGCGTCCTCCTCTGGGTACATTGACTTCAATACAAAACCTAGGAGGCTCATGGTTCTCAAGCCCTTCCATAGATTTAAACAGCAATTATGACAACTTCCGGAGGACATCCTCCAACCTATCAGAGCTCTTTCAGCATGAACCTTCTCCGCTGTGCAATGTGGTTTCCGAGCTGGTCATGGGTGCACCTCAACCCCGCTCAAGGTACTAAACGATATCATAACCGCCATCGAGAAGAGACAATACTGTGCAGCCGTATTCATGGGTTGGCACCCCCCATTGGGTTGTGCCATGGCGAAGATCTTTGTGGGCTATACTCGGCCTTGTCTCAGGATGGTAAGTTGGTGGTTGAAGATATCCCTCTAGTGGTGTGGGGGCTGTGCTTTGGCAAAGTGGGTGGGGTTATATCCTGCCTGTTTGGCCCTGTCCGGGGGTATCATCGGATGGGGCCACAGTGTCTCCTGACCCTTCCTGTCTCAGCCTCCAGTATTTATGCTGCAGTAGTTTATGTGTCGGGGGGCTGGCGTCAGTCTGTTATATCTGGAGTATTTCTCCTGTCTTATCCGGTGTCCTGTTAGAATTTAAGTATGCTCTCTCTCTCTCTTTCTCTCTTTCTTTCTTTCTCTCTCTCGGAGGACCTGAGCCGTAGGACCATGCCTCAGGACTACCTGGCATGATGACTCCTTGCTGTCTTTCATTTCTCTAGAGACAAACATTTCTTAAACAGAAAAAAACGGGATAAACATACCTGAATTTGTCAAATAAAATCAAACTTTATTTGTCAAATGCGCCGAATACAACAAGTGTAGACCTTACAGTGAATTGCTTACTTACAAGCCCTTAACTAACAGTACAGTTCAAGAAGAGTTAAGAAAATGAGCAAATGACCAAAAGTAAAAAATAATAAAAAGTAACACAATAAAATAACAATAACAAGGCTATATACAGGGGGTACTGGTACCGAGTCAATGTGCGGGGGTACAGGTTAGTCGAGGTAATTTGTACATGTAGGTAGGGGTGAAGTGACATTTCATAGATAATAAACAGCAACTAGCAGCAGTGTACAAAACAAATGGAGGTGGGGTCAATGTAAATAGTCCAGGGGGCCATTTGATTAATTGTTCAGCAGTCTTATGGCTTGGGGGTAGAAGCTGTTAAGAAGCCTTTTGGTTCTAGACTTGGTGCTCCGGTACCGCTTGACGTGCGGGAGCAGAGAAAACAGTCTATGACTTGGGTGACTGGAGTATCTGACAATTTTTGGGGCTTTCTTTATAATTGTCCTGGATGGCAGGAAGCTTGGCCCCAGTGATGTTCACTACCCTCTGTAGTGCATTACGGTCAGATGCCGAGCAGTTGCCATACCAGGCGGTAATGCAACCGGTCAGGATGCTCTCGATGGTGCAGCTGTAGAACTTTTTGAGGATCTGGAGACCCATGCCAAATCTTTTCAGTCTCCTGAGGTGGAAAAGTTGTTGTCGTGCCCTCTTCACGACTGTCTCGGTGTGTTTGGACCATGATCATTAGTTGGTGATGTCTTCAAGACTGTCTCTCACCTAAAAAACCTATCTCGACCTGTGTGCACCTACATTCTAAACTTTCATTCATAGGCTAGGTTGTAGCAATCTCATGATGGGTATAGGGAAAATTCTAGTATCATGTAGTAGCCTAAACCTATTGCTGTTACATTGAACAGGGTGAATGGAATATGAATGACAGTTATCCAATATGCTGTAATAGAATTAAGGCCATGCTCATGAAAAAACAAATCGTTCTGCCTCATCTTAAACACCACTGTTTGGGTGGTGGATGATTCTTGGTACACATGGGAAACCGTTGAGCTGGAAAACCCCAGCAGCGTTGCAGTTCTTGACACAAACCGGCGCCTGGGACCTACTAACATCCCCCGTTCAAAGACACTTAAATATTTTGTCTTCCCCATTCACCGTCTGAATGGCACACATACACAATCCATGTCTCATTTGTCTCAAGGCCTAAAATGCCTTATTTAACCTGTCTCCTCCCCTTCATCTACACTGATTGAAGGGGATTTAACTAGTGACAACTAGGGATCATAGCTTCCAGCCCCAACTAACACACCGGACTCCAATAATCAACAATTCATAATCTTCAGTTTAGAATGCAATTTGGTTAATCAGCTGTGTTTGCTAGAGAGGGAGAAAAAGTGTGACATCAATCAGGCCCCGAGGACTGGAGTTGCCCACCCCTGGTTTACAGGATGATTGGTATCTTAAAGAGCGTAGCTTTAAGGGAATAGTACCGTCACATCTAGATAAAAACGAATGTGAAAAATGAACAGAGCAAATGTTTATTAAAACACTACCTATTCATATAAGTATTTATTCATCATTTACAATATATCAGCTCATTGTTAAATGATTATGACGTTTTTTTCCAATACAGAAAGTGTAGTAACTATTGTTTCCAAACTGCGTTACCCACTCCAGCCAGCAGATGGCGATATGCGTCTTTCAGGTGTTGATTCTTGCGTGACGTATAATGGGCTGGACCGGACGCTTCTTCAGGAACAACAACGCGGCTACTCTTTCAACCACCTCGGTTGCTTGCTAGCCAACATAACACTGAAAGATTGACGCTTTAGACCATGTTAATGTACATTAGCTAATCTCAGTGTTGTAAACACTTTTCTGTTGACATATCAACTGGTTAACTTTAACCTAATTTGCTTGTTCAATTTGCAAAGTTGTTAAACATTGATACTGAGCCTAGCGCTAGGCTAGTCGCTAATTCTAACATCCCAGACCATTAGCTCACTAAACTACTCCCCCGTTAAAGAAGAAGAGGTCTGCTGTATGCAGAAAGAAGCTCTGAGGCTGAACATTGTCGTGAAAGAAGAAGAGGATGTTATAGAGGAAACAGAGGAAGAACCTTTTAGAGAGGAAGAGGATGCTATCTCAGTAGAGGTGAAGAAGGAAGACGTTTTGAGAGTGAAAGAGGAGGAGACAGAATATCAGATTAACACCAGTGAGTACTGTCTTCAACAGGGACACAAACTATGCAGTTGTTGAACTAATGTGTGGTTTTAAAGGGGCATTCTACTGAAGTTCTACACTTGAATATGTTGTTCAGTACTGTAGGAATGGTTTAAAAGGTTAATCTGCCTTTGGTACATATATTTTCGGGTCTTTTAAATTAGATGTATTAAATTATCCATGTGGTCTACATTAAAAATTCATCTAATCTAGTATAACAGCCTTTTAAAATGCAATATTGGAGCATAATTTATACATAAAATATCAAAGGGATGCAAAAGGTACCCATTTAGTGGAACGACCCTTTAACATTTGCATTTTAGGCTGTTTAGAGAGATTAATGCCTCTTGTAAGACCCTATGATTATAATAGACGGTCGTAAGTTCACTATCTGTTTGATGTTGACTATTGTGGATCCTCTGGGGAGCCTCAACAACATCCTGATATTGACGAGGCAGAGAAGAGTCTCTCCAGATCAGAACACCAGATGGTACAGCTTGGTCTGGTCTAGCATACATCTTGCTCTATCAGGGTCTGGGCTGGGTTTCTGTAAAGCACTTCGTGACATAAGCATCCATAATGATATGTGTCTGTGTCCCCTCTATGGTTACCAGGACAACGCTAGCCCTTCCTCCCTCCCGGAGTCCCCGTGTCGTGCCTCTCCCGGTAGCGCCTTCCTGCTGGGTATGAAGAGGTTGTCTGTGCTGCTGGTGGACTGCAGGAAAACAACGGGCTGAGTGGAACTGTGAGAGGAGGAGAAGAGAAGAAAGGATCAGATTTGACTCATCAAAGTAAGTGCTGTAGTTTAGTTTGAACAAATAAAATAGATCTGCCCACTGGTATCTGTTACCAGGACAACCAGCAGAGTTCTGTTAGTTGACAGGAAGATAGACTGGTGGATATGGATGTTATGAATATAACACTGAAAAAGGATTCTGCCAATGAAAAGAGAGAAACCAATAGACCATATAAAACCTTGATGAAAGTTAGCTTTAGAGAGAAAGTTTCAAGATAATCTGATGTAAGGTGCATGTTTTACAAAACCTTTTCCTTAAAACATTATGGATGTTACATTGCCTGTCCCAGTCAACCCCCCTATCTTTACAAGACTGTAGAACACACAAACTAAACTCCAGACACTTCAATGTGGTCTGTATTGCTTCATTAACATCTGATCTACACAACTTGTTAAAGATGGCAAATATATATTTTAAAACAAGCTCCTTTTTTTGTCTTGACCTCCGTCTCTGTAATGGACAAAGTTCATTTCATTTCCTACTTTAACAGGTCAAATAAAGCCTGAACTCCAACATATTGACCTTACAGAAGATGGTTAATTTGGAAATGACTAACTTTATTAATAAAATGTGTAACTGACACCAGTGTGCTGCTAACAGTTTAGTTTCCTCCACTGTCACTGTCCCCATACCAGGCTCAAACCAGTGATCCTCTGCTTCTCAACACACGTGACCGCTCTCCTTGAGAATAACCTATATTCAGAGTTCTAGAGCCACACACTCACTATAGCACAATAATTACTATAGCACAGTGTATTTAACAGATGGTGAGATCAGAAACAAATCAGTCCCTTTGTTGCTCTGTTTCAGAGCTACTCTGCTTTCTGACGAAGGAAAGCCTTTTCAACTATAAATGTATATTTGGCTGCCATTTAGGCTGCAACAACTATACAGTGGAACACCCCCTGATCTGTTGTTTTATGAAGGGTCACCTACGCCCAGTACCCAAACAGCTAGTCCCATCCTGGGATTTTTATGTTTTGCTTGAGACCATTTCTGCTGTTGGAGCCGCTGGAAAGAATAGAAATTAGATTTATCTTGTTTAAAACTGCTTTACTTTAGCCATTATATCCGTATAATGAGTTACACCCCCATACCTTCATGAGGTTCTATAGTAGCAAGGATCTGACACCTCCGGAGGGCTTGATGGCTCAATCCACCAGAGGTATGGCTACAACATAGGCATTGTTCAAAGGCATCTCTGTTCAAGAGATCTGTAATGCAGCATGCGATTATCTGAGAACAGCGCCCAGCAGACAAATCATAACAAACAGTAACCAGCCATGTAGACGAGTAACATAAGTCAGAAATAGCAGATTACTTTGGGCACGCTTTTCATCCAAAATTCCGAATGCTGCCCCCTACCCTAGTGAGGTTAAAGGAGAAGTGTACCCAAAATCCAGAAACTCTGAAGTGATTCCATACATTGAAACTAGTCCAGTGGATATTTTCCCTCTCCCCCTCTCTCTCCCTGTAGTGCTGTCCTGAAACAGCTGCAAAACGTGACTCGTGACGTTGCTGGATGCGGGCCTCGCTCTGCTGCTTTGCCAGTTTGTTATTTTATTACAGCTATGGCCTTTGGCTTTCACCTGGAATTGTTTATTTATGTCTGAGAAAAAAAACACTTTTCAACCCATAAAATGTATATAAATATGATGTCATAGTGAATTCATGACATGTGACTGAACAAGCCTTTTCATACTTTATAACATGGCTATATACAATGCCTTCGGAAAGTATTCAGACCCCTTGACTTTTCCATATTTTGTTACGTTACAGCCTGATTCAATCTACACACAAATACCCCTTAAACCTGTCTAGGACATGCGTTCTGCTGGCGGAACCCCTCGACAACATTCCGCGGGAAATTCAAAAATATATTTTTTAAATATGTAACTTTCACACATTAACAAGTCCAATACAGCAAATGAAAGATAAACATCTTGTTAATCAATTTTAGAACAATGCTGAAATGTAACAAAATTTGGAAAAGGTGAAGGGGTCTGAATACTTAACGAATGCACTGTGTGTGTGTGTGTGTGTGTGTGTATACTGAACCAAAATATAAACAAAAATTTCAATGATTTACAGTTCATATAAGTCAGTCATTGTAAATAAATAAATTAGGCCCTGATCTATGGACTTTACATGACTGGGCAGGGGCGCAGCCATTGGTGGGCCCTGGAGGGCATACGCCCACCCATTGCGGAGCCAGGCCCAGCCAATCAGAATGAGTTTTTCCCCACAAAAGGGCTTCATTACAAAGAGAAATACAACTCGGGTGGCTGGTCTCAGACGATGTGGAAGTCCTGGGCTGGCGTCGTTACATGTGGTCTGTGGTTGTGAGGCCAGTTGGATGTACTGCCAAATTCTCTAAAACAATGTTGGAGGAGGCTTCTGGTAGAGAATTTAACATTCAATTATCTGGTAACAGCTGCAGTGGATATTCCTGCAGTCAGCATGCCAATTGCTCGCTCCCTCAAAACTTGAGACATCTGTGGCATTGTGTTGTGTGACAAAACTGCACACTTTAGAGTGGCCTTTTATTATCCCCAGCACAAGGTACACCTGTGTAATACTCAAGCTGTTCAATCAGCTTGATATGCCACACCTGTCAGGTGGATGGATTATCTTGGCAAAGAATAAATGTTAACTAACAGGGATGTAAAAAATTCTGCAATCTTTTTTTTCAGCTCATGAAACATCCAGCACTTTACATGTTGCATTTATATTTTTGTTTATTGTAGTTACTCTCAGTTTTAGGAACATCTTCCCAAATATTTCACTTTATTTTTTACTTTACCCAAAATATGACATCAGCGATACTCAAAATGTTGAAAATCTGTGAACGTCTAAATAAGAAATTGGGCCATTTTAACTTCTTGAGAATATAGGGGGCGCAGTTTTGCATTAGCATAATTTGCTCTCCAGATTAAACTGCCTAGTACTCAATTCTTGCTCGTACAATATGCATATTATTGTTATTATTGGATAGAAAACACTCTCTAGTTTCTATAGCCGTTTTAATTATGTCTCTGAGTGAAACAGAACTCATTCTACAGCACTTTTCCTCCCAGTGAGTGAGATTTCAGAAATCTTGGCCTCTGGTTCCAGGTCAGTTTTAAAGTCCCTGTAAATCCTATGAGGATACAAACACTGCCCACGCCTTCCTCTAGATGTCAGTAAGTGGTGACAATTTGAATGGAGTCGATTGCGCAATCAGTGCCTGTATAAAACGGCAAAGACCGGATGTACCGTCCTTTTGCTCCCTGCGCCTGACGCACGATGGACGTTGGACCTCCTCTCTTTCCAAGCTTTGGTTTAGCCACTTATATATCGCCGGTCATGTTTTTACTCGTTATAGGTGTTAAAAACATCATAAGGTAGTTAATTTAAACCGTTTTATAGCAATTTATATCCGTTTAGTGCGATTTTGAGGCATTTCTTTGTGGTGCACTTTGAAGCGATGGGCACGTTTCCAGTACCGGTCGAACGTTAGTGGGCATTTCGACGGACAAGAGGACATCTTTCGACCAAAAGAAGATTAGACCCAAGAAAGGATACATTGCCCAAGATTCTGATGGAAGATCACCTCATAGTAAGAAATATTTAAGATGATAAATCGTTGTTCTGCCGAAAAAATTTAAACGCATATTCCGCCATTTTGTTTGGTATAGCTTCGCTTGGCGAACCCTGTATTGCACAGTAAGGATAATTTTAGAAATGTAATTCAGCGATTGCATTAAGAACTAATTTGTCTTTCGATTGCTGTCCAACTTATATTTTTTTAGTCAAGTTTATGAATAGTTATCCATGAGACAAGATCACTGTGAAAGATGGCGACCGACATTTTCAGGCTAGTTTTGCTAGTATTGTCATTGTATAACCACGTTTTTTTGTGGCTAAATATGCACATTTTCGAACAAACTCTATATGTATGTTGTAATATGATGTTACAGGAGTGTCATCGGAAGAATTCTGAGAAGGTTAGTGAAAAAATTAATATATTTTGGCGATGATAACGATATCGCTCTCTTTGGCTTGAATCAATGCTCTGGTAACGTTTGCATATGTGGTATGCTAATATAACGATTTATTGTGTTTTCGCTGTAAAACACTTAGAACATCTGAAATATTGTCTGAATTCACAAGATCTGTGTCTTTCCATTGCTGTGAGCTGTGTATTTTTAAGAAATGTTTTATGATTAGTAATTAGGTAATACACGTTGCTCTGTGTATTTATTCTAGTCGAGTTGTGATGGTGGGTGCAATTGTAAACTATGATTTATACCTGAAATATGCACATTTTTCTAACAAAACAAAACCTATCCTATACAATAAATATGTTATCAGACTGTCATCTGATGAGGTTTTTTCTTGGTTAGTGGCTATCAATATCTTTATTTGGCCGAATTGGTGATAGCTACTGGTGGAGAGAAAAAATGGTGGACAAAGAAAAATGGTGTCTTTTGCTAACGTGGTTAGCTAATAGATTTACATATTTTGTCTTCCCTGTAAAACATTTTAAAAATCTGAAATGGTGGTTTTATTCACAAGATCTGTATCTTTCATTTGGTGTCTTGGACTTGTGATTTAATGATATTTAGATGCTACTATTTAATTGTGACGCTATGCTAGCGATGCTAATCAGTGTGGGGGGGGTGGGGGGTGATCCCGGATACGGGGTTGAGGTTCGGTAAAGGTTAACAGCAGGTGTCGATCCCCTTTCAACAACGGGGAGATTTTACTGATGTACTGATATGCTTCGACGTAAAAGCAAGTTTTGGACTTCCACTTAAAATTACTTATTTACTTATTTTATGTTTAAGGAAGTGTGTACAGTCGTGGCCAAAAGTTTTGAGAATGACACAAATATAAATTTTCACAAAGTCTGCTGCCTCAGTTTGTATGATGGCAATTTGCATATACTCCAGAATGTTATGAAGAGTGATCAGATGAATTGCAATTAATTGCCAAGTCCCTCTTTGCCATGCAAATGAACTGAATCCCCCCCAAAACTGGAAGCTTCAAAAGGAGTGTGGTGCTTGGAATCATTGTTCTTCCTCTGTCACCCATGGTTACCTGCAAGGAAACACGTGCCGTCATCATTTCTTTGCACATAAAGGGCTTCACAGGCAAGGATATTGCTGCCAGTAAGATTGCACCTAAATCAACTATTTATCGGATCATCAGGAACTTCAAGGAGAGTGGTTCAATTGTTGTGAAGAAGGCTTCAGGGCACCCAAGAAAGTCCAGCAAGCGCCAGGACCGTCTCCTAAAGTTGATTCAGCTGCGGGATCGGGGCACCACAAGAACATAGCTTGCTCAGGAATGGCAGCAGGCAGGTGTGAGTGCATCTGCACACAGACTGATATTCTGCAAAAGGTACAGGGATTGGACTGCTGAGGACTGGGGTAAAGTCATTTTCTCTGATGATCCCCTTTCCGATTGTTTGGGGCGTCCGGAAAAAAGCTTGTCCGGAGAAGACAAGGTGAGCGCTACCATCAGTCCTGTGTCATGCCAACAGTAAAGCATCCTGAGACCATTCATGTGTGGGGTTGCTTCTCAGCCAAGGTTGTGGGCTCACTCACAATGTTGCCTAAGAACACAGCCATGAATAAAGAATGGTACCAACACATCCTCCGAGAGCAACTCCTCCCAACCATCCAGGAACAGTTTGGTGACGAACAATTCCTTTTCCAGCATGAAGGAGCACCTTGCCGTAAGGCAAACGTGATAAGTGGCTCGGGGAACAAAACATCAATATTTTGGGTCCAGGGCCAGGAATCTCCCCAGACCTTAATCCCAATGAGAACTTGTGGTCAATCCTCAAGAGGCGGGTGGACAAACAAAAACCCACAAATTCTGACAAACTCCAAGCATTGATTATGCAAGAATGGGCTGCCATCAGTCAGGATGTGTCCCAGAAGTTAATTGACAGCATGCCAGGGCAGATTGTAGAGGTCTTGAAAAAGAAGGGTCAACACTGCAAATATTGACTCTTTGCATCAACTTCATGTCATTGTCAATAAAAGCCTTTGACACTTATGAAATGCTTGTAATTATACTTCAGCATTACATAGGAACATCTGACAAAAATATCTTAAGACACAGAAGCAGCAAACGTATTGGAAAATAATGTGTCATTCTCAAAACTTTTGGCCACGACTGTAGGTCGCATTCTGTATCATACAGCTATGAAAGTTATATATTTAGAACCACCTGCTCGATTGGAATCCAGCAACGTCTGTGTCTTGAGGGTTCTAGAACGGTTTCGTTTTTTCTGTTCTGACTTGTAAAACAGGATGAATAAATAAGTCTTGTAAACATCAGTAATTACCAGGAAATTCTACAATATTTGTTTTAAAATCACACCAAGATTGATAAAACTGGCCTTAGGTTATTGAGGGATCTTATTAGGATTTACCCTCGTAGCAAGGCCGTTTTATCATGTGGAGGTTTCATTCAGGTCTCTATTTAAAAAAACACACTGTCTTTGGCAGGAGAAAGACCAGGCTCAGAGGAACCAGAGCCAGCGACGTCCAACCCAGCAAGAAGACACCAGTGTTCCCACTGTGGAAAGGGTTGTAACTACTTATGTGAGCTGAAACAACATGAGAGAATCCACACAGGGGAGAAGCCTTACCACTGCTCCCAGTGTGGAAAGTGTTTTAGCCAGTTATGGAACCTGAAAGTTCATGACATAATACACACAGGGGAGAAGCCTTACCACTGCTCCCAGTGTGGAAAGAGTTTTAACCAGAAAAGCAACCTCAACCAACATGAGAGAATACACACAGGAGAGAAGCCTTACCACTGCTCCCAGTGTGGAAAGAGTTTTAACAGTTTAGGGGACCTGAAAAAGCATGAGAGAATACACACAAGGGAGAAGCCTTACCACTGCTCCCAGTGTGGAAAGAGTTTTACCCAGTTATGGAACTTGAAAACACATGAGAGAATACACACACAGGGGAGAATCCTTACCACTGCTCCCAGTGTGTAAATAGTTTTAACCAGAAAAGTTACCTGAACCAACACAAGAAAATACACAGAGGGGAGAAGCCTTACCACTCCTCCCAGGGTGCAAAGCGTTTGCCCGTTTTAGGAAGCCTGAAAGAACACATGAGACAGCACACAGAGGAGAAGGCTTACAAAAGCTCAGACTGTGGGAAAACATATTACTCATAAGTCACTTAAACGTCATTAGAGAATCCACACAGGAGAGAGAAATTACTTCTCTTAGCGTGTATATTGATATTTCACATCTGACTGATAATGTGTTTACCTGTTTTTACCATATGAAATTGCTTCTTCTAATTATTGATAAACAGGTACAGGTTAACCTTTCATTGATACCCATCCCGGATCCGGGAGCATCCTCATCAAAAAAGCTGACTAGCATAGCCTAGCCTAACGGGACAGGGATATCATATAATATAATTTTCATGAAATCATAAGTCCAATACAGCAAATGAAAGATAAACATCTTGTGAATCCAGCCATCATTTCCGGTTTTTAAAATGTTTTGCAGCGAAAACACAATATGTATTTATATTAGCTAACCACAATAGCCAAAGACTCAACCGCATATTTTCACCATGTTTCTACCGCATAGGTAGCTATCACAAAACCGACCAAATAGAGAAATAATTAGTCTCTAACCAAGAAACAACTTCATCAGATGACAGTCTTATAACATGTTATACAATACATTTATGTTTTGTTCGAAAATGTGCATATTTGAGGTATAAATCATAGTTTTACATTGCAGCTACCATCAAAAATATCACCAAAGCAGCCAGAATAATTACAGAGAGCAACGTGAAATACCTAAATACTCATCATAAAACATTTATGAAAAATACATGGTGTACAGCAAATGAAAGATAAACATCTTGTGAATCCAGCCAATATTTCCGATTTTTTTAAAAGTGTTTTACAGCGAAAACACAATATAGAATTGTATTAGCTTACCACAATAGCCAAACACACAAATGCATTTATTCACCGCAAAAGGTAGCTATCGCAAAAACCAGCAAAAGATATAAAATGAATCACTAACCTTGACCAACTTCATCAGATGACAGTCTTATAACATCAGGTTATCTTTTACCGAACCTCAACCCCGGATCCGGGATCACCCCCCACCCCCCCCACACTGATTAGCATCGCTAGCATAGCGTCACAATTAAATAGTAGCATCTAAATATCATTAAATCACAAGTCCAAGACACCAAATGAAAGATACAGATCTTGTGAATAAAGCCACCATTTCAGATTTTTAAAATGTTTTACAGGGAAGACAAAATATGTAAATCTATTAGCTAACCCCGTTAGCAAAAGACACCACTTTTCTAACTCCATCAGTTTCTTACTCCATCAGTAGCTATCACCAATTCGGCCAAATAAAGATATTGATAGCCACTAACCAAGAAAAAACCTCATCAGATGACAGTCTGATAACATATTTATTGTATAGGATAGGTTTTGTTAGAAAAATGTGCATATTTCAGGTATAAATCATAGTTTACAATTGCACCCACCATCACAACTCGACTAGAATAAATACAGAGAGCAACGTGTATTACCTAATTACTAATCATAAAACATTTCTTAAAAATACACAGCTCACAGCAATGGAAAGACACAGATCTTGTGAATTCAGACAATATTTCAGATTTTCTAAGTGTTTTACAGCGAAAACACAATAAATCGTTATATTAGCATACCACATATGCAAACGTTACCCGAGCATTGATTCAAGCCAAAGAGAGCGATATCGTTATCATCGCCAAAATATATTAATTTTTTCACTAACCTTCTCAGAATTCTTCCGATGACACTCCTGTAACATCATATTACAACATACATATAGAGTTTGTTCGAAAATGTGCATATTTAGCCACAAAAAAACGTGGTTATACAATGACAATACTAGCAAAACTAGCCTGAAAATGTCGGGCGCCATCTTTCACAGTGATCTTGTCTCATGGATAACTATTCATAAACTTGACTAAAAAAATATAAGTTGGACAGCTATCGAAAGACAAATTAGTTCTTAATGCAATCGCTGAATTACATTTCTAAAATTATCCTTACTGTGCAATACAGGGTTCGCCAAGCGAAGCTATACCAAACAAAATGGCGGAATATGCGTTTAAAATTTTTCGACAGAACAACGATTTATCATCTTAAATATTTCTTACTATGAGGTGATCTTCCATCAGAATCTTGGGCAATGTATCCTTTCTTGGGTCTAATCTTCTTTTGGTCGAAAGATGTCCTCTTGTCCGTCGAAATGTCCACTAACGTTCGACCGGTACTGGAAACGTGCCCGGCGCTTCAAAGTGCACCACAAAGAAAATACCTCAAAATCGCACTAAACGGATATAAATTGCTATAAAACGGTTTAAATTAACTACCTTATGATGTTTTTAACACCTATAACGAGTAAAAACATGACCGGCGATATATTACTGGCTAAACCAAGGCTTGGAAAAAGGCCAGTCCGACGTCCTTCTTGCGTCAAGCGCAGGGTCCAAAAGAATGCTCCTTCCGGTCTTTGGTGATTTATAGAGGCCCTGATTGCGCAATCGACTCCATTCAAATTGTCACCACTTACTGACATCTAGAGGAAGGCATGGGCAGTGTTTGTATCCTCATAGGATTTACAGGGACTTTAAAACTGACCTGGAACCAGAGGCCAAGATTTCTGAAATCTCACTCACTGGGAGGAAAAGTGCTGTAGAATGAGTTCTGTTTCACTCAGAGACATAATTCAAACGGCTATAGAAACTAGAGAGTGTTTTCTATCCAATAATAACAATAATATGCATATTGTACGAGCAAGAATTGAGTACTAGGCAGTTTAATCTGTAGAGCAAATTATGCTAATGCGAAACAGCACCCCCTATAGTGGCAAGAAGTTATACAATACTTATGTTTTGTTCGAAAATGTGCATATTTAGAGCTGCAAACCGTGGTTATACATTGTGAATATGTAGCAACATTTCCCCAGAATGTCCGGAGCTATTTTGGACACTCACCTAATCTGACCAAAGAACTCATCATAAACTTTACATAAAAATACTTGTTGTATGGCAAATGAAAGATACACTGGTTCTTAATGCAACCGCCGTGTTAGATTTTTTAAAATAACTTTACCATAACGTACAGCTTGCGTTATTGTGAGACAGCACTCACCAAAACGGCGGAGAATAGGACTCAACAATTTACACAGAAATACGAAATAACATCATAAATGTTGTCTTACTTTTGCTGAGCTTCCATCAGAATGTTGTGCAAGGAGTCCTTGGTCCAGAATAAATTGTTGTTTGGTTTTAGAATGTCCATTTCTTCTGTCGAATTAGCAACCTTAGCTAGCCATGTGGCGCGAACATGCCCATCTTCTCTTGGCGCAAAGAACGGAAAATTCCAAAAGTCCCAATAAACGTTGAATAAACTGATAAAACTCGGTTGAAAAAATCTACTTTAGGATGTTATTATCACATGTATCAAATAAAATCAGAGCCGGAGATATCCACCGTGTATACCGAACGCTTATCAGAAGACAATGTCGAGGTACTTCACGCGCCAGAGAAGACAAAGACATTTCCAGACCTGTCACTCCAAAAGCTCTTGTTTGGCCTCAGATCAAGCTAGACACCCCATTCCACCTTCCACTGCCTGTTGACATCTAGTGGAAGGCGTATGAAGTGCATGCATATCGATAAATATAAGGCAATTGAATAGGCAGGCCCTGGAACAGAGCCTCGTTTTCAGATTTTTCACTTCCTGTGTGGAAGTTTGCTGCAAAATGAGTTCTGTTTTACTCACAGATATAATTCAAACAGTTTTAGAAACTTGAGAGTGGTTTATATCCAATAGTAATAATAATATGCATATTGTATGATCTAGAATAGAGTACGAGGCAGTTTAATTTGGGCACGATTTTTTCCAAAGTGAAAACAGCACCCCCCTATTGACAAGAATTAAGAAACTTACTGTTAGAACTGTTAAGGCTCCATGGATTGATGAGGAATTGAGCATCTGTATGGTTGAAGGAGATGGGGCAAAAGGAGTGGCTAATAAGTCTGGCTGGCTTATGTACTGCAAATTGAGAAATGATGTGACCAAACTCAACAAAAATAATAAACTTTATTATGAATCCTAGATCAATGATATAAAGAATGATGGAAACAAACTTGTAAAAAAACATAATGAAAGAAAAGCAGTGCAAGTATTGAATTTTGTAAAGTTAGTGTGGGAGAGGTGGAAAAATTCTTATCGATCAATAATGACAAACCTCCTGGCATTGACAACTTAGATGGAAAGCTACTGAGGACGGTAGCTGACTCTATAGCCACTCCTATCTGTCATATTTTTAATCTGAGCCTAGAGAAAAGTCTTTGTCCTCAGGCCTGGAGGGAAGACAAAGTAGTTCCACTACCCAAGAGTGGTAAAGCGGCCTTTACTGGTTCTAACAGCAGACCTATAAGCTTGCTGGCAGCTCTTAGCAAACTGTTGGAAAAAATGTGTTTGACCAAATACAATGATATTTCTCTGTAAACAAATGAACAGCAGACTTTCAGCATGCTTATAGAGAAGGGCACTCAACATGTACTGACTGACACAAATGACTGATGATTGGTTTAGAGAAATTGATAATAAGAAGATTGTGGGAGCTGTACTGTTAGATTTCAGTGCAGCCTTTGATATTATTGACCACAACCTGTTGTTTAAGAATGTCTGTGCTATGGCTTTTCAACCTCTGCCATAATGTGGATTCAGAGCTATCTATCTAGTAGAACTCAGAGGGTTTTTAAAGGAAGCTTCTCTAATGTCAAACATGTAAAGTACCGCAGGGCAGCTCTCTAGGCCCTATACTCTTTTCTATTTTTACCAATGACCTGCCACTGGCATTAAACAAAGCGTGTGTGTCCATGTATGCTGATGATTCAACGATATACACATCAGGAACCACAGCTAATGAAGTCACTGAAACCCTTAACAAAGAGTTACAGTCTGTTTTGGAATGGGTGGCCAGTAATAAACTGGTCCTGAACATCTCTAAAACTAAGAGCATTGTATTTGGTACAAATCATTCCTTAAGTTATAGACCTCCGCTGAGTCTGGTAATGAATTGTGTGGCTGTTGAACAAGTTGAGGAGACTAAATTACCTGGCATTACCTTAGATTGTAAACTGTCATGGTCAAAACATATAGATTCAATGGTTGTAAAGATGGGGAGAGGTCTAGCCTTAATAAAGAGATGCTCTGCTTTTTTGACACCACACTCCAAAAAGCAAGTTCTGCAGGCTCTAGTTTTGTCTCATCTTGATTATTGTTCAGTCGTGTGGTCCAGTGCTGCAAAGAAAGACCTAGTAAAGCTGCAGCTGGCCCAGAACAGAGCGGCACGTTTTGCTCTTAATTGTAATCAGAGGGCTTATATAAATACTATGCATGCCAGTCTCTCTTGGCTAAGAGTTGAGTAGAGACTGACTGCATCACTTCTTCTTTTTATAAGAAACATGAATGTGTTGAAAATCCCAAATTGTTTGCATAGTCTGTAAGGGAATTCTGCCCTATGTGCACAGAAGAGACCACAGGAAAACTTATTTGATCAGAGGTTAGTTTGTTTAATAAGGATTGCACCCCGGAGTTTACACTTACAGCAATTTGCAAGCAAGACACTCAGTTCAAAAGATGGTGTTTTCTCTTTTTATCCCCTACTGAGGATCACCCCGCCCAGGGTGATGTCCCTTAACTTTAATACCATAAAAGCTCATAAATAATAGTTGCTAATACAAAGATGTCTCTGCTAGGCGGAGTTCAGCTTATTGCGTTATTGGCTGTTAGTTTCCCAATCACTCTTCCCCTTATTGCTATCATGTCAGACTGGAAGTAAGACTGAAACATAGTATCAACAGGAACTCTTAGTTCCCTTTATCCATCTGTTACCTAAAATATAGTTTCAACATCTGACTTTGTACAGTTGACCTTTTCATTCACTTGCAAGGTGTCAACCACTGATTCTTAATCTCAAGCTAAAGCAAAACATGAATCATTGTACTTTTGTCATCACAGGTGTTCCTATAATGTACAGATATCATCAAAGTTCTTACAAGTCAACTTACACACAGCTCTGACACACACACTTATCCCACCAGACATGCCACCGGGGGTCTTTTCACAGTCCACAAGTTTCCAGAACAAATTCAAGAAAGCGTACAGTATTATATAGGGCCCTTATTGCATGGAACTTCCTTCCTTCTCATATTGCTCAAATTAACAGCAAACCTGGTTTCAAAAAACAGATAAAGCAACACCTCACGGTACAACCACTCTCCCCTATTTGACCTAGATAGTTTGTGTGTATACATTGATATGTAGGCTACGTGTGCCTTTTACAAAATGTATGTAGTTCTGTCCTTGAGCTGTTCTTGTCTATTGATGTGCTGTATTATGTGTCATGTTTTGTGTGGACCCCAGGAAGAGTAGCTGCTGCTTTTGCAACAGCTAATGGGGATCCTAATAAAATACCAAACTCTGTTATTCTCTCTGAGCTCAGAAATAAAGAATCTTGGTTTGACTTGGACTCCAGCAGATCCTTATTTTATAATATCCACCACAACTCTCCCACGGATTGCTGTTCATCATTGTCTCGGTAAAGAGTTCTTTGTTTTACTTTCCAATAAACATTGTTTCCACGTCAAAATAAAAAACATCTTTAACATAAGGAACCTTCACTATCTTCATCCCTAAACTAGCAACATTAACTATTGTCTATTGTTATTCTCAGTAACCTTCCTGGCCATATGAAATCCTAGCTAAATACAATGTTCCCTACCAGTTTTCATGTCTTTGGTTATGCAAACATTTGTTTATTTAATTATATTTCTCATTGAGAATATTTTTTTTTAAATTCTGTATGGGTCACGCATTGCTTTGGTCATATGTTCCCTTATGGGTCAATGATTTTAATTAGAATATAGCAATAATGCTCTCTCCTCAATCACTTACAGTTTCTTTGGAAAGTATTCAGACCCCTTGACTTTTTCCCATTTTGTTATGTTACAGCCTTATTAAAAAATGTATTAAATGAAACAATTTCCTCAGCAATCTACACACAATAGCCCATAATGACAAAACGGAAACAAAGCGGAAAGTTTTTTATACATTTTTGCAAATGTTTTAAACACAGAAAAATGATTTACATAAGTATTCAGACCCTTTGCTATATGAGACTCATAATTGAGCTCAGGTGCATCCTGTTTCCATTGATCATCCTTGAGATGTTTCTACAACTAGAATGGAGTCCACCTGTGGTAAATTCAATTGATTGGACATGATTTGGAAAGGCACACACCTGTCTATATAAGGTCCCACAGTTGACAGTGCAGATCAGAGCAAAAACCTAGCCATGAGGTTGAAGGAATTGTCCGTAGAGCTACGAGACAGGATTGTGTTGAGGCACAGATCTGGGGAAGGGTATCAAAACATTTCTGCAGCATTGAAGGCCCCTGATTTAGCCCCCTGCAGTAAAAGGTTATTCATGGAGTAAAATGATCTGTTTAAGTCATTAGTAAAGGGCACATCGTTAAGAATACAAGGATCTTTTTTGTGTGGTTTATATCCTCTCAATCATTTATTCCTTCATAAACAGAAAACGTTTACCTAAACACAACATGTGTGCAAGGGCCCCTCTAGGTTCACAACCTCTTGACCATTAAATCTGGATAGCTGACAACTATTTTTTTAAAGGGTAAAAGTGATCTGTTTAGGTCGTCAGTAAAGGAAGTATAGTTAAAGAGTACAATGACCCTTTCAAAGAGGATGGTGTGAGGCCTCTGGGCCTTATTTTGGGGGGGGTTGACTGAGACATCCCTCGGACAGTCTTTTATGGGGGGTAAAATGTATCTGTTTAGGTCATCAGTAAAGGGGACATCTTAAAGATTACAATGACCCTTTCAAAGACAGACATCCCCCAGACCTCCCCCCATAACTATTTTTAAAAGGGTAAAAATGATCTGTTTAGGTCGTTAGTAAAACATATGTTTTGAAAGACACCTGGGGGTCCAGGTTGTTAGTTATTTTGTGTACATGTAACCGATGTGAAATGGCTAGCTAGTTAGCGGTGGTGCGCGCTAGCAGCCTTTCAGTCGTTGACGTCACTTGCTCTGAGACATTGAAGTAGTGGTTCCCCTTGCTCTGCAAGGGCCGCGGCTTTTGTGGAACGATGGGTGACTGTTGTTGATGTGTGCAGAGGGTCCCTGGTTCGCGCCCGGGTATGGGCGAGGGGACGGACGTAAAGTTATACTGTTACATACATATAGTTCCCCTGTGTGCAAGGGCCCCCCTAGATTCACAACTTCTTGACCCTTAACATTCCCAGCCAAGGGGAGAGATAGAGGGAGAGAAAGAGAGAGAGCGATATTTCATTGAAGGTAAATTACATTTTCTTTCAAACCTTTTATTTTATTCAAAAACTTTAGTACAGTCATTTAAACATACATATTACAATTATTAAAGTTTACTATGTAATATTAAATACTAAATTATGTCACTAATGTTTTTTTACTAAAGAACTTTATATAAATCATACATGTTATTATTACATGTAGCAACACCACATGACAACAACATGGTTGCAACCCCACATAACAACATGGCAGCAACACAACATGACAACATGGTAGCAACACCACATAACAACAACATGGTAGCAACACAACATGGTAGCAACACAACATAACAACAACATGGTAGCAACATAACATGGTATCATCACCACATAACAACAACATGGCAGAAGCACAACATGGTAGCAACACAACATGGTAGCAACACCACATAACAACAACATGGTAGCAACACAACATGGTAGCAGCACAACATAACAACAACATGGTAGCAACACTACATGACAACAATATGGTAGCGACACCACATGACAAAAACATGGTAGCAACACAACATAACAACAACATGTTAGCAACACCACATAACAACAACATGGTAGCAACACAACAAAACAACAACATGGTAGCAACACAACATTACAAAAACATGGTAGCAACACCACAACAACAACATGGTAGCAACACAACATAACAACAACATGGTAGCAACACAACATAACAACAACATGGTAGCAACACAACATGGTAGCAGCACCACATAACAACAACATGGTAGCAACACTACATGACAACAATATGGTAGCGACACCACATGACAAAAACATGGTAGCAACACCACATGACAACAACATGGTAGCAACACAACATAACAACAACATGGTAGCAGCACCACATAACAACAACATGTTAGCAACACAACATAACAACAACATGGTAGCAACACAACATGGTAGCAGCACCACATAACAACAACATGGTAGCAACACTACATGACAACAATATGGTAGCGACACCACATGACAAAAACATGGTAGCAACACCACATGACAACAACATGGTAGCAACACAACATAACAACAACATGTTAGCAACACAACATAACAACAACATGGTAGCAACACAACATGACAAAAACATGGTAGCATCACCACATAACAACAACATGGTAGCAACACCACATAACAACAACATGGTAGCAACACCACATAACAACAACATGGTAGCAACACCACATAACAACAACATGGTAGCAACACAACATAACAACAACATGGTAGCAACACAACATGACAAAAACATGGTAGCAACACCACATAACAACAACATGGTAGCAACACAACATAACAACAACATGGTAGCAACACAACATAACAACATCATGGTGGCAACACCACATAACAACAACATGGTAGCAACACCACATAACAACAACATGGTAGCAACACAACATAACAACAACATGGAAGCAACACCACATAACAACAACCTGGTAGCAACACAACATGGCAGCAACACAACATGACAACAACATGGTAGAAACACAACATGACAACAACATGGTAGCAACACCACGTGGTTGCAACACCACATGACAACAACATGGTAGTAACACAACATGGTAGCAACACAACATGGTAGCAACACCACATAACAACAGCATGGTAGCAACACCACATGACAACAACATGGTGGCAACACAACATGACAACAACATGGTAGCAACACAACATGACAACAACATGGTAGCAACACTACATGACAACAATATGGTAGCGACACCACATAACAGCAACATGGTAGCAACACAACATGACAACATGGTAGCAACACAACATGGTAGCAACACAACATGGTAGGAACACCACATAACAACAACATGGTAGCAGCACCACATGACAACAACATGGTGGCAACACAACATGACAACAACATGGTAGCAACACTACATGACAACAATATGGTAGCGACACCACATAACAGCAACATGGTAGCAACACCACATGACAACATGGTAGCAACACAACATGGTAGCAACACAACATGGTAGGAACACCACATAACAACAACATGGTAGCAGCACCACATGACAACAACATGGTGGCAACACAACATGACAACAACATGGTAGCAACACTACATGACAACAACATGGTGGCAACACAACATGGTAGAAACACAACATGGTAGCAACACAACATGGTAGGAACACCACATAACAACAACATGGTAGCAGCACCACATGACAACAACATGGTAGCAGCACCACATGACAACAACATGGTAGCAACACTACATAACAACAACATGGTAGCAACACCACATGACAACATGGTAGCAACACAACATGGTAGCAGCACAACATGGTACAAACATTATTTGGCACAGACAAGAGCACAAAGGCAAGAAGGTAGAGACAACAATACATCACGCGTAGCAGCCACAACTGTCAGTAAGAGTGTCCATGATTGAGTCCTTGAATGAAGAGATGGAGATAAAACTGTCCAGTTTGAGTGTTTCTTGCAGCTTGTTCCCGTCGCTAGCTGCAGCGAACTGAAAAGAGGAGCGACCCAGGGATGTGTGTGCTTTGGGGACCTTTAACAGAATGTGACTGGCAGAACGGGTGTTGTATGTGGAGGATGAGGGCTGCAGTAGATATCTTAGCTAAGGGTGAGTGAGGCCTAAGAGGGTTTTATAAATAATCATTAAACCAGTGGGTCTTGCGACTGGTATACAGAGATAACCAGTTTACAGAGGTGTATAGAGTGCAGTGAGGTGTCCTATAAGGAGCATTGGTGGCAAATCTGATGGCCGAATGGTAAAGAACATCTTGCCGCCCAATGTATCCTACCATGACTATATCCAACCCAACTACATGTGTTTCCACTATCATGTATCCTACCATGACAATATCCAACCCAGCTCCATGTGTTGCCACTATCATGTATCCTACCATGACAATATCCAACCCAACTCCATGTGTTGCCACTATCATGTATCCTACTTGGCTGAAGCTTTGATCCAGTGGAAGAAGTATTGAGGAGCAGGGAGGTTAAAGGTCACTTCAGGATACAGCTGTTACTCTACACTATCCCTAGACAATCCAGTAATGAGAGAAAATGTATAGAATATTTAGGGCTCTATAACATCTCTATCTATATATAACATGTCTATCAAATCCATTTTCTTTTCTTTTTTTAACCTAATTCCATTTTCTCAGTTTTTCCAGGTTTCTGATTTGTCTCTGTTTTTCTGTTTTTCTCTCTAAATCACACTGTTAATAGAATAACAACAACATTGGATGTTCTAAGTCCACAATAATACTTAAACCACATCAGGAGACCACTTTTGAAGTCTGAGAAAAATCTAAGAAATGTTCATTTTTGTGTGTAGATACCCTTTAATTCAAGTGGCACCAGCAAGAGCCTTGCTTGGTTGGTGGTGTCTCTGGAGCACACATGTGATTGCAGAGTCTGCTGAACAAATCACAACTGGATTGATGCAAATAATCATGATATCAATCTGTCAGGTAGGCATAGACTACTTTGTAGTTAACATTTAATTGACAAGGTTTGTGGGAAAGCTTTTCCATCAACCAGAAGATGGTTGTCATTAGCATCATCACCCAACAGCTAAACATAGTGGTAGACAAATGCACTCAGACAGGGGATTTCAGGGCTTTTTCCTCTTCAGAAAGTTGAAGGAAAATACAAATCACTTAGGCTAATTTAGACGACTTGCAGGCAGTGGGTTCAGAATAACTATGACATAAAAATGAAAACTCTTTAATCTGTCACCTAATCCTACCTAATGGGCAGGTCAGCCCTGGAGTAAAGTATTGGCTGTAAGAAGTAAGAGAAAACATAACATCTGTTTATTTTTATTTTTATTAGCTCTCATGACATTGCTTGCAAGAATAAACATTGTAATTAATATTTTTCCAATCTGCGTTACCCACTCCAGTCAGCAGATGGCGATTTGAGTCTTTCAGGTGATGCTGCTTGCGTGACGTGTAATCTAGTGGACGGAACTGGAGGCTTCTTCAACAGCGACAAAAGGCTTCTGATTCAACCAACGTGGTGATTTGCTAGCGAACCTAAAACCGAAACATTGAAGCGCTTTAGACCAATCTTGTGTATTTTACTCTTAGTGTTTTGAATATAATTCTGTTTACTTGTCTACTCATTCATTTAAACGTAATTTGCTTGTTAAATTAGCAAATGTGGTAAACTGATAATGCACTAGGCTAATCGACCGGAGCATGAGTTCACTAAGTTCGACGGAGAAAGAAACTCTGATGAAAGGAGAGGAAGAAGCTTTCAGGATGAAAAAGGAGGAAGAGGAGGCTATCACATTGAAAGAAGAAGAGGATGATATTACAGTGAAAGAGGAAGATGGGAAAGAGGTTGTCAAAGTGGAAGAGGAGGAGGTAGAAGCTTTCAGAATCAAAAAGGAGGAAGATGCCATAACATTGAAAGAAGAGAATGTAGTGAAAGAAGAGGAAGAACCTTTTAGAGTAAAAGAGAAAGAGGAGGCTATCTCAATAAAAGAGGAGGAAGACGTTTTGGGAGTGAAAAAGGAGGAGGCTGAAGATCGGATTACAAACAGTGAGTACTGTCTTAAAAACAGGGGCACTATGAAGTTCTTGATTTAATGTATTGTTTTAACGGGGCATTCTAAATCAAATCAAATGTATTTATATAGCCCTTCGTACATCAGCTGATATCTTAAAGTGCTGTACAGAAACCCAGCCTAAAACCCCAAACAGCAAGCAATGCAGGTGTAGAAGCACGGTGGCTAGGAAAAACTCCCTAGAAAGGCCAAAACCTAGAGAGGAACCAGGCCATGCGGGGTGGCCAGTCCTCTTCTGGCTGTGCCGGGTGGAAATTATAACAGAACATGGCCAAGATGTTCAAATGTTCATAAATGACCAGCATGGTCAAATAATAATAATCACAGTAGTTGTCGAGGGTGCAGCACCTCAGGAGTAAATGTCAGTTGGCTTTTCATAGCCGATCATTAAGAGTATCTCTACCGCTCCTGCGGTCTCTAGAGAGTTGAAAACAGCAGGTCTGGGACAGGTAGCACGTCCGGTGAACAGGTCAGGGTTCCATAGCCGCAGGCAGAACAGTTGAAACTGGAGCAGCAGCACGGCCAGGTGGACTGGGGACAGCAAGGAGTCATCATGTCAGGTCGTCCTGAGGCATGGTCCTAGGGCTCAGGTCCTCCGAGAGAGAATTAGAGAGAGCATACTTAAATTCACACAGGACACCGGATAAGACAGAAGTACTCCAGATATAACAAACTGACCCTAGCCCCCCGACACATAAACTAATGCAGCATAAATACTGGAGGCTGAGACAGGAGGGGTCAGGAGACACTGTGGCCCCATCCGATGATACCCCCGGACAGGGCCAAACAGGAAGGATATAACCCCACCCACTTTGCCAAGGCACAGCCCCCACACCACTAGAGGGATATCTTTAACCACCAACTTACCATCCTGAGACAAGGCCGAGTATAGCCCACAAAGATCTCCGCCACGGCACAACCCAAGGGGGAGCGCCAACCCAGACAGGAAGATCACGTCAGTGACTCAACCCACTCAAGTGACGCACCCCTCCTAGGGACGGCATGAAAGAGCACCAGTAAGCCAGTGACTCAGCCCCTGTAATAGGGTTAGAGGCACATAATCCCAGTGGAGAGAATTGGAATTGACCCTATACATTTGCAACACAAACAATATTTGACAAAATCATGATGAAAAAGGCCATTTTAGACATATTCATGCCTCTTGATTGTAATAGATGGTCATAAGTTTACACCTGTTTGCTGTTCTCGTTCACACAGGAGAGAGACGTGACTATCGTGGATCCTCTGGGGAGCCTCAACAACATCCTGATGCTGACGAGGCAGAGAAGAGTCTCTCCAGATCAGAACACCAGATGGTACAGCTTGGTTTGTTCTAGCATACAGCTTGCTCTATCTGGGTCTGGGCTGGGTTTCTGTAAAGCACTTTATGACAACAGTGACATCAGCATCCATAATGATATGTGTCTGTGTCCCCTCTTTATGGTTACCAGGACAACGCTAGCCCTTCCTCCTTCCCAGAGTCCCCGTGTCGTGCCTCTCCCGGTAGCACCTTACTGCTGGGTATGAAGAGGTTGTCTGTGCTGCTGGTGGACTGCAGGAAAACAACGGGGCTGAGTGGAACTGTGAGAGGAGGAGAAGAGAAGAAAGGATCAGATTTAACTCATCAAAGTAAGTGCTGTAGTTTAGTTTGAACAAATTAAATAGATCTGCCCACTGGTATCTGTTACCAGGACAACCAGCAGAGTGCTGTTAGTTGACATGAAGATAGACTGGTATCTGTTACCAGGACAACCAGCAGAGTTCTGTTAGTTGACATGAAGATAGACTGGTATCTGTTACCAGCACAACCAGCAGAGTTCTGTTAGTTGACAGGAAGATAGACTGGTATCTGTTACCAGGACAACCAGCAGAGTTCTGTTAGTTGACAGGAAGATGGACTGGTGGATATGGATGTTATGAATATCATAACACTGAAAAAGGATTCTGCCAATGAAAAGAGAGAAACCAATAGACCATATAAAACCTTGATGAAAGTTAGCTTTAGAGAGAAAGTTAAAAGATGATCCAATGTAAGGTGCTTGTTTTACAAAAACTTTTCCTTAAAACATTATGGATGTTACATTGCCTGTCCCAGTCAAAACCCCTATCTTTACAAGACTGTTGAACAGACAAACTAAATTCAAGACACTGTTAATTAATTAACTAATACTGGAGGAAAGCTGTGATCAGGCTGCCCACTCAAGAGAAAGCTTCAAACTGTAACCAGTGCCGTCAACCTTGTTCAGGTTATCAATCAACCTACCAGGGTAGTTACAAACAGTAGAGGAATGAAATCATCAACATGTTTTGATCATATCTTTACTAATGCTGCAGAAATGTGTTTTAAAGCAGTATCCAGATCCATCAAATGTAGTGATCACAATATAGTAGCCATGTCTAGGAAAACCACAGTTCCAAAGGCTGGGCCTAATATTGTGTAAAAGAGTTCATACAATACGTTTTGTAGTGATTCCTATGTTGTTGATGTAAATAATATAATTTGGTCCGTGGTGTGTAATGATGAGCAACCAGACGCTGCCCTTGACACATTTGAAAATGCTTATCCCAGTTACTAATAAGCATGCACCCATTAAGAAAATGACTGCAAAAACTGTTAAATCCACGTGGATTGATGAGGAATTAAAAAATGGTATGATGAAGAGGCAAAAGAGATGGCAAATAGGTCTGGCTGTATAACTGATTGGCAAACGTATTGCAAATTGAGAAATCATGTGACTAAATAAAAAGAAGAAGAAACTACACTATGAAACAGATAAATGACATGAAGAATGATAGTAAAAAATCTTTGGAGCATCTTCAATGAAATTTTGGGCAAAAAAATCAACAATGACATGTCACTGGTGTCTGACAACGTGGATGGAAAATTGAGGATAATAGCGGCCGATATTGCCACTCCTATTTGCCTTGTCTTTAATGTAAGCCTACTAGAAAGTGTGTTCCCTCAGGCTTGGAGGGAAGCTAAAGTCATTCCACTAACCAAGAATAGTAAAGCTCCCTTTACTGGCTTAAATAGCCGACCAATCAGCGTATTCCCAACACTTACATTTTTTGGAAAAAATAGTTTGGCCAGATACAATGCTATTTTACAGTTAACAAATTGAGACTTTCAGCTTATAGGGAAGGACATTCAATAAGCACAGCACTTACAAATGACTGATTGGCTGAGAGAAGTTGATGACGATAGAAATATTGTTGGGGCTGTTTTGTTAGACTTCATTGTGACTTTTGACAGTATCGATCATAGTCTGCTGCTGAAAAAAACGTATGGCTTTACACCCCCTGCTATATTGTGGATAAAGAGCTGTAAAAATGTAACCTTTATTTAACTAGGCAAGTTGGTTAAGAACAAATTCTTATTTTCAATGACGGCCTAGGAACAGTGGGTTAACTGTCTTGTTCAGGGACAGAACGACGGAGTTTTACCTTGTCAGCTCGGGGATTCGATCCAGCAACCTTTTGGTTACTGGCCTAACGCTCTAACCACTAGGCTACCTGCCGCCCCAGAGCTACCTGTCTAACAGAACACAGAGAGTGTTCTTTAATGGAAGCCTGTACAACAAAATCAGTAGAATCAGGAATTCAGGAATTCCACAGGGCAGCTGTTTGGCACCTACTTTTTTCAATCTTTACCAACGACATGCCAACGACATTTGAGTAAAGCCAGTGTGTCTATGTATGCGGATGACACGACACTGTACACGTCAGCTACTACAGCGACTGAAATGACAGCAACACTTAACAAAGAGCTGCAGTGAGTTTCAGAATGGGTGGCAAGGAATAGTTAGTTAGTCCTAAATATTTCAGATGACCTTAAGTTACATGGCCTACTATGCTAATTCTGTAGCGGTATTGTTAGAGGGGGGTAAAGATAAAGATTTTGTTGGGGAGCCAGGCAGGTATTAACCCTAGTTATTAAAGTTAGTTATTACGTATTATAACATTATTATTCTTATTAAATATTATTAAAAGCGAAAGGATGAGAGTAGGATAGATAGAGTAGCGTTTCCAGACACATTCTAAACATGATAGGGTCTTAAAGGAGGATTTTAGCATCTAATGATGAAACATGATGGAGTCTTAAAACTTCTTATGGCTGCAATCCCGGTAACGGGATGATATGACAACAGCCAGTGAAAGTGCAGGGCGCCAAATTAAAAAAACTGAAATCTCATAATTAAAATTCCTCAGACATTCATGTGTCTTATATCATTTTAAAGGTAATCTTGTTGTTAATCCCACCAAAGTGTCCGATTTCAAATAGGCTTTTCAGCGAAAGCACTACAAACGATTATGTTAGGTCACCACAAAACCACACTAATCACAGCCATTTTTTCCAGCTAAAGATAGCTTCACAAAAACCTGAATACAGATAAAATGAATCACTAACCTTCGATTATTTTCATCAGATGACACTCATAGGACTTCATGTTACACAATACATGCATGTTTTGTTTGATTAAATTCATATTTATATAAAAAAATCTGAGTTTACATTGAGGCGACTAGATTCACTAGTTGCAAAAACATCAAGTGACTTTGCATAGCCACATCGTTTCAACAGAAATACTCATCATAAATAGATGATAATACAAGTTATACACATGGAATTATAGATATACCTCTCCTTAATGTAACCGCTGTGTCAGATTTAAAAAAAACTTTACGGAAAAGAAACCCACGCTATAATCTGAGACGGCGCTCAAAAGTAAAACACCAGAGCTGCAAAGATGGCGTCAACATAAACAAGAAAATATATGATAAATACTCCCTTTGATGATCTACATCAGAAAGCACACCAGGAATCCCAGGTCCACAATACATGTTTGTTTTGTTTGAAAAAATCCGTTATTTATGTCCAAATACCTTCTTTTGTTAGCGCGTCTGGTTTACATATCCAAACACTAATTCTGGTCAGCGTTATATCGGACAAAAAGTGATATTACTGGTCGAAGAAACATTTCAAACTAAGTACACAATCAATCATTAGGATGTTTTTAACATATAGCTTCAATAAAGTTCCAACCCGGAGTATTCTTTCTTGTCTTCGTGATAAATGGAACGCAAGTGACTCCCATGAGGAAAAAGCATGATCAGAAAATGGCTGCTTGATGGGCACCTGACTGATTCTGCTCTCATTCTCTCCCATAACATCATAGAAGTCTCATTATAATTTATATTGATGGTTGACATCTAATGATGAAACATTATGGAGTCTTAAAGGAGGACTGTAGCATCTAATGATGAAACATTATGTAGTCTTAAAGGAGGACTGTAGCATCTAATGATGAAACATTATGGAGTCTTAAAACTTCTTATGGCTAGTGGAACCCTTCGACAACATTCCGCTGAAAAGGCAGAGCGCTAAATTCACAAATATTTTTTAGAAATATGTAACTTTGATGCATTCACAAGTGCAATACACCAAATTAAAGCTTAACTTCTTGTTAATCTACCCATCGTGTCCGATTTCAAAAAAGCTTTACAGCGAAAGCACACCATATAATTATGTTAGGTCAGAGCCTAGTCACAAAAACACACACAGCCATTTTCCAGCCAAAGAGAGGAGTCACAAAAAGCAGAAATATAGATTCAATTAAATTTATCACGAACCTTTGATGATCTTCATCAGATGGCACTTATAGGACTTCATGTTACACAATACATGTATGTTTTGTTTGATAAAGTGCATATTTATTTCCAAAAATCTCAGTTTACATTGGCGAATTATGGTCAGTAATGTTGTGCATCGAAAACATCCTGCAAATTTTCAGAGGCACATCAATTTACAGAAATACTCATAATAAACTTATAAAAGTTGATACAAGTATTATGCACAGAATTATATAGATACTTCTCCTTAATGCAACCGCTGTGTCAGATTTCAAAAAAGCTTTACGGAAAAAGCAAACCATGCAATAATCCGAGTACGGCGCTCAGACACAAGCCATGCAGATACCCGCCATGTTGTTGAGTCAGAAATAGCGTTTTAAATATTCACTTTGATGATCTTCATCAGAATGCACTCCCAGGAATCCTAGTTCGACAATAAATGTTTGTTTTGTTCGATAAAGTCCATCATTTATGTCCAAATACCTCCTTTTGTTAGCGCGTTTGGTAAACAAATCCAAACTCACGAGGCGCGGGCAAGTCCAGGCGAAAGTTCCGATGAAAAGTTCAAAAATGTATATTAAAGTTCGTAGAAAAATGTCAAACGATGTATAGAATCAATCTTTAGGATGTTTTTAACATAAATCTTCAATAATGTTCCAACCAGAGAATTCCTTTGTCTTTAGAAATGCAATGGAATGCTGGTCGCTCTCACTTGTAGGCGCGTGATCAGCTCATGCCACTCTGGCAGATCTCTGGTTGAAACAGCTCTCATTCCCCCCTCCTTCACAGTAGAAGCATCAAACAATGTTCTAAGACTGTTGACATCTAGTGGAAGCCTTAGGAAGTGCAATATGACCCCATAGACACTGTACATTCGATAGGCAATGAGTTGAAAACTACAAACCTCAGATTTCCCACTTCCTGGTTGGATTTTTCTCAGGTTTTTGCCTGCCATTTGAGTTCTGTTATACTCACAGACATAATTCAAACAGTTTTAGAAACTTCAGAGTGTTTTCTATCCAATATTACTAATAATATGCATATATTAGCTTCTGGGCCTGAGTAGCAGAAAGTTTGCTCTGGGCACGCTTTTCATCCGAACGTGAAAATGCTCCCCCCTTATCCCAAACAGGTTAAGTACTGCAGTGCATCTCCTCCTCATGGACTGCACCAGATTTGACAGTACTTGCTGTGAGATGTTACCCCACTCTTCCACTAAGGCACCTGCAAGTTCCCGGACATTTCTGGGGGGAATGGCCCTAGCTCTCACCCTCCGATCCAACAGGTCCCAGACATGCGCAATGGGATTGAGATCCGGGCTCTTCGCTGGCCATGGCAGAACACTAACATTCCTGTCTTGCAGGAAATCATGCACAGAAGGAGCAGTATGGCTGGTGGCATTGTCATGCTGGAGGGTCATGTCAGGATGAGCCTGCAGGAAGGGTACCACATGAGGGAGGAGGATGTCTTCTCTGTAACGCAAACCGTTGAGATTGACTGCAATGACAACAAGCTCAGTCTGATGATGCTGTGACACACTGCCCCAGACCATGACGGCCCCTCCACCTACAAATCGATCCCGCTCCAAAGTGCAGGCCTCGGTGTAACGCTCATTCCTTCAACGATAAACGTGAATCCGACGATAAACGTGAATCCGACCATCACCCCTAGAGACAGAACCGCGACTTGTTAGTGAAAATAACTTTTTGCCAGTCCTGTCTGGTCCAATGACGGTGGGTTTGTGCCCAGAGGCGACGTTGTTGCCGGTGATGTCTGGTGAGGACCTGCCTTTCAACAGGCCTACAAGCCCTTAGTCCAGCCTCTCTCATTCAATTGCGGACAGTCTGAGCTAGAGGTCGACCGATTAATCGGAATGGTCAATTAATTAGGGCCGATTTCAAGTTTTCATAATCGTAAATCGGTATTTTTGGGCGCCGATTTGCCCAATTTTTTTTTTTTTGCTAACTTTAATTAACTAGGCAAGTCAGTTAAGAACACATTCTTATTTTCAATGACGGCCTAGGAACGGTGAGTTAACTGCCTTGTTCAGGGGCAGAACGACAGATTTTCACCTTGTCAGCCCGGGGTTTCCAATCTTGCAACATTACAGTTAACTAGTCCAACGCAATAACGACCTGCCTCTATCTCGTTCCACTCCACAAGGAGACTGCCTGTTACGCAAATGCAGTAAGCCAAGGTAAGTTGCTAGCTAGCATTAAACTTATCTTATAAAAAACAATCAATCATAACCACTAGTTAACTACACATGGTTGATGATATTACTAGGTATTATCTAGCGTGTCCTGCGTTGCATATAATCTGACTGAGCATACAAGTATCTACGTTTCTGACTGAACGGTGGTAGGCAGAAGCAGGCGCGTAAACATTCATTCAAAAAGCACTTTTGTGCGTTTTGCCAGCTGCTCTTTGTTGTGCGTCAAGCATTGCGCTGTTTATGACTTCAAGCCTATCAACTCCCGAGATGAGGCTGGTGTAACCGAAGAGAAATGGCTAGCTAGTTAGCGCTCGCTAATAGCGTTTCAAACGTCACTCGCTCTGAGCCTTCTAGTAGTTGTTCCCCTTGCTCTGCATGGGTAGCGCTGCTTCGATGGTGGCTGTTGTCGCTGTGTTGCTGGTTCGAGCCCAGGGAGGAGCGAGGAGAGGGACGGAAGCTATACTGTTACACTTGCAATACTAAAGTGCCTATAAGAACATCCAATAGTCAAAGGTTAATGAAATACAAATGGTATAGAGGGAAATAGTCCTATAATTCCTATAATAACTACAACCTAAAACTTCTTACCTGGGAATATTGAAGACTCATGTTAAAAGGAACTACCAGCTTTCATATGTTCTCATGTTCTGAGCAAGGAACTGAAACGTTAGCTTTCTTACATAGCACATATTGCACTTTTACTTTCTTCTCCAACACTTTGTTTTTGCATAATTTAAACCAAATTGAACACGTTTCATTATTTATTGATTTTATTGATGTATTATATTAAGTTAAAATAAGTGTTCATTCAGTATTGTTGTAATTTTCATTATTACAAATAAAATAAAAATAATCGGCCGATTAATCGGTATCGGCTTTTTTTGGTCCTCCAATAATCGGTATCGGCGTTGAAAAATCATAATCGGTCGACCTCTAGTCTGAGCACCAATGTAGGGATTGTGCGTTCCTGGTGTAACTTGGGCAGTTGTTGTTGCCATCCTGTACCTGTAGGTGTGATGTTCGGATGTACCGGTCCTGTGCGGGTGTTGTTACACGTGGTCTGCCACTGCGAGGACGATACGCTGTCCGTCCTGTCTCCCTGTAGCGCTGTCTTAGGCGTCTCACAGTACGGACATTGCAATTTATTGCCCTGGCCACATCTGCAGTCCTCATGCCTCCTTGCAGCATGCCTAAGGCACGTTCACGCAGATGAGCAGGGACCCTGGGCATCTTTCTTTTGGTGTTTTTCAGAGTCAGTAGAAAGGCCTCTTTAGAGTCCTACGTTCTCATAACTGTAACCTTAAAACCTCTACTTCATCACCCTCCCGGATCCGGGATCCTCCTCATCAAAAAAGCTGACTAGCATAGCCTAGCCTAACGGGACAGGGATATCATATAAGATAATTTTCATGAAATCACAAGTCCAATACAGCAAATGAAAGATAAACATCTTGTGAATCCAGCCATCATTTCCGATTTTTAAAATGTTTTACAGCGAAAACACTATGTATTTCTATTAGCTAACCACAATAGCCAAACACACAACCGCATATTTTCACCATGTTTCCACCGCATAGGTAGCTTTCACAAAACCGACAAAATAGAGATAAAATGAATCACTAACCTTGAACAACTTCATCAGATGACAGTCTTATAACATGTTATACAATACATTTATGTTTTGTTCGAAAATGTGCATATTTGAGGTATAAATCATAGTTTTACATTGCAGCCACCATCAAAAATAGCAGCAAAGCAGCCAGAATAATTACAGAGAGCAACATGAAATACATAAATACTCATCATAAAACATTTATGAAAAATACATGGTGTACATCAAATGAAAGATAAACATCTTGTGAATCCAGCCAATATTTCCGATTTTTTAAAGTGTTTTACAGCGAAAACACAATATAGAATTATACACTGCTCAAAAAAATAAAGGGAACACTTAAACAACACAATGTAACTCCAAGTCAATCACACTTCTGTGAAATCAAACTGTCCACTTAGGAAGCAACACTGATTGACAATAAATTTCACATGCTGTTGTGCAAATGGAATAGACAAAAGGTGGAAATTATAGGCAATTAGCAAGACACCCCCAATAAAGGAGTGATTCTGCAGGTGGTGACCACAGACCACTTCTCAGTTCCTGCAGCTCATCCAGGATGGCACATCAATGCGAGCTGTGGCAAGATAGTTTGCTGTGTCTGTCAGCGTAGTGTCCTGAGCATGGAGGCGCTACCAGGAGACAGGCCAGTACATCAGGAGACGTGGAGAAGGCCGTGCTCTGGACACTACGCTGACAGACACAGCAAACCTTCTTGCCACAGCTCGCATTGATGTGCCATCCTGGATGAGCTGCACTACCTGAGCCACTTGTGTGGGTTGTAGACTCCGTCTCATGCTACCACTAGAGTGAGAGCACCGCCAGCATTCAAAAGTGACCAAAACATCAGCCAGGAAGCATAGGAACTGAGAAGTGGTCTGTGGTCACCACCTGCAGAATCACTCCTTTATTGGGGGTGTCTTGCTAATTGCGTCATTTTAGCAGCCATTGGTGGGCCCTGGAGGGCATACGCCCACCCATTGCGGAGCCAGGCCCAGCCAATCAGAATTAGTTTTTCCCCACAAAAGGGCTTCATTACAAAGAGAAATACAACTCGGGTGGCTGGTCTCAGACGATGTGGGGGTCCTGGGCTGGCGTCGTTACATGTGTTCTGTGGTTGTGAGGCCAGTTGGATGTACTGCCAAATTCTCTAAAATGACGTTGGAGGCGGCTTCTGGTAGAGAATTTAACATTCAATTATCTGGTAACAGCTCCAGTGCATATTCCTGCAGTCAGCATGCCAATTGCACGCTCCCTCAAAACATCTGTGGCATTGTGTTGTGTGACAGAACTGCAAATTTTAGAGGCCTTTATTCTCCCCAGCACAAGGTGCACCTGTGTAATGATCATGCTGTTTAATCAGCTTGATATGCCACACCTGTCAGGTGGATGGATTATCTTGGCAAAGAATAAATGTTAACTAACAGGGATGTAAAAAATTCTGCAATCTTTTTTTTCAGCTCATGAAACATCCAACACTTTACATTTTGCGTTTATATTTTTGTTTATTGTAGTTACTCTCAGTTTTAGGAACATCTTCCCAAATATTTCACTTTATTTTTGACTTTACCCAAAATATGACATCAGCGATACTCAAAATGTTGAAAATCTGTGAACGTCTAAATAAGAAATTGGGCCATTTCAACAGCAGGTGTCGAACCCTTTCGACAACGGGGAGATTTTACTGATGTGCTTTGTGTCTTCGACGCAAAAACAAGTTTTGGACTTCCACTTAAAATTACTTATTTACTTATTTTATGTTTAAGGAAGTGTGTACAATTGTGGCCAAAAGTTTTGAGAGTGACACAAATATGAATTTTCAGTCTGCTGCCTCAGTTTGTATGATGGCAATTTGCATATACTCCAGAATGTTATGAAGAGTGATCAGATGAATTGTAATTAATTGCAAAGTCCCTCTTTGCCATGCAAATGAACTGAATCCCCCCCCAAAACTGGAAGCTTCAAAAGGAGGGTGGTGCTTGGAATCATTGTTCTTCCTCTGTCACCCATGGTTACCTGCAAGGAAACACGTGCCGTCATCATTGCTTTGCACAAAAAAGGCTTCACAGGCAAGGATATTGCTGCCAGTAAGATTGCACCTAAATCAACCCTTTATCGGATCATCGATAACTTCAAGGAGAGCGGTTCAATTGTTGTGAAGAAGGCTTCAGAGCGGTTTAATTGTTGTGAAGAAGGCTTCAGGGCACCCAAGAAAGTCCAGCAAGCGCCAGGACCGTCTCCTAAAGTTGATTCAGCTGGGGGATCGGGGCACCACCAGTACAGAGCTTGCTCAGGAATAGCAGCAGGCAGGTGTGAGTGCATCTGCACACAGACTGATATTCTGCAAAAGGTACAGGGATTGGACTGCTGAGGACTGGGGTAAAGTCATTTTCTCTGATGAATCCCATTTTCAAATGTTTGGGGCATCTGGAAAAAAGCTTGTCCGGAGAAGACAAGGTGAGCGCTTCCATCAGTCCTGTGTCATGCCAACGGTAAAGCATCCTGAGACCATTCATGTGTGGGGTTGCTTTTCAGCCAAGGGTGTGGGCTCACTCACAATGTTGCCTAAGAACACAGCCATGAATAAGGAATGCTACCAACACATCCTCCGAGAGCAACTTCTCCCAACCATCCAGGAACAGTTTGGTGACGAATAATGCCTTTTCCAGCATGATGAAGCACCTTGCCATAAGGAAAAAGTGATAACTAAGTGGCTCGGGGAACAAAACATCAATATTTTGGGTCCAGGGCCAGGAATCTCCCCAGACCTTAATCCCATTGAGAACTTGTGGTCAATCCTCAAGAGGCGGGTGGACAAACAAAAACCCACAAATTCTGACAAACTCCAAGCATTGATTATGCAAGAATGGGCTGCCATCACAGGATGTGGCCCAGGAGTTAATTGACACCAGGGTGGATTGCAGAGGTCTTGAAAAATAAGGGTCAACACTGCAAATATTGACTCTTTGCATCAACTTCATGTCATTGCCAATAAAAGCCTTTGACACTTATGAAATCCTTGTAATTATACTTCAGTATTTCATAGTAACATCTGACAAAAATATCTGAAGACACTGAAGCAGCAAACTTTGTGGAAATTAATATTTGTGTCATTCTCAAAACCTTTGGCCACAACTGTAGCTCGCATTCTGTATCATACAGCTATGAAAGTTATATATTTAGAACCACCTGCTCGATTGGAATTAAGCGACGTCTGTGTCTTGAGTGTCCAAGAACGGTTTAGTTTTTTGTGTTCTGACTTGTAAAGCAGAATGAATAAAAAAGTAATGTTAACATTATCAGTAATTACCAGGAAACTCTACAACATTTGTTTTAAAATCACACCAAGATTGTTAAAACTGGCCTTAGGTTATTGAGCGATCTGATTAGGATTTACCCTCGTAGCAAGGCCTATTTATCATATGGAGGTTTCATTCAGGTCTCTTTTTTTTAAAACACACTGTCTTTGGCAGGAGAAAGACCAGACTCAGAGGAACCAGAGCCAGGGACGTCCAAACCAACAAGACACCAGTGTTCCCACTGTGGAAAGTGTTTTAACCAGTTAAGGGACCTGAAAGAACACGAGAGAATACACACAGGTGAGAACCCTTACCACTGCTCCCAGTGTGGAAAGGGTTTCAGCCAGCCGGCGAATCTGAAACGGCATGAGAGAATACACACAGGGGAGAAGCCTTACCACTGCTCCCAGTGCGGAAAGAGTTTTAACGATTTAGGGAACCTGAAAAAACATGAGAGAATACACACAGGTGAGAAGGTTTACCACTGCTCCCAGTGTGGAAAGTTTTTCAGCCAGTCAGGGGAGCTGAAACGTCATGAGAGAATACACACCGGGGAGAAGCCTTACCACTGCTCACAGTGCGGAAAGAGTTTTAACGATTTAGGGAACCTGAAAAATCATGAGAGAATACACACAGGTGAGAAGCTTTACCACTGCTCCCAGTGTGGAAAGTTTTTCAGCCAGTCAGGGGATCTGAAACGTCATGAGAGAATACACACAGGGGAGAAGCCGTACCACTGCTCCCAGTGCGGAAAGAGTTTTAACTTTTCAGGGAGCCTAAAAAGACACGAGAGAATACACACAGGGGAGAAGCCTTACCACTGCTCCCAGTGCGGAAAGAGTTTTAACAATTTAGGGAACCTGAAAAAACATGAGAGAATACACACAGGGGAGAAGCCTTACCATTGCTCCCAATGTGGAATGAGTTTCAACCAGCCGGGGGAGCTGAAATGGCATGAGAGAATACACACAGGGGACTTGCTGTCTTATATTGTTGACTGATAATGATTACCTGTTTTTACCATATGAACTTGAATTGTACAAAGTATACTAAAACATATATTTGTATGTTTTTATTAAAAAACATGAATTTAATATGGAGTTTGAATATAGAGTAGGTCAGATTCCTTTTTTAAACTCTGACACTGTGTGTGTTTATCTGTGTGTCATTCCTCCAGCACTACAGATAATCAGGTGTTATTTGGATGTGATGCATTTGTTCCGTTGTTTACATTTACAATGTTGGCCCACTGATGATTTAATGAAATGAAAATGTTCACAGACTCTGTAATGCAAAATGTTAATTGTATGTGTCCACATATCTGAGTATGTGACTTGTGGTGGATGAATCAGAATTAGTTGGGTAACATAGATAATTAAGATGTCTTATCTGCATAATATGCTGATGTGATATACTTGTTATTAGAATGTATCCCTTCGGACTCTGGTGATGGCAGTTGCACTTCTTCCCTCAGCTGGGGCTCAGTCACCTGGGGCCCAGAGAGGGGAGAGGTCAGGCTTGTCTTTTACATGTCCCTGGTGCTATGCAGAATATCAGAAAGGGAAGAGGACAGGAGGGAACATTGTCTTCATATGTGAATGTATCTGTTAAACTATGTGAAGGGATGGTGTGATTAATGGGGAACCAATTACTGGTTTCCACAATGTCTGTGCGCATGTCACTCCCTCCTTTGGCATTGGGGGGAGGTGTATGGCAGTGTCTGGAACCATTGTATGTCCTCTCTGATGTTGCACTTATCCTGGGATAGTGTATGACCTAGAGGCTCACTCCCCTCTGTGAGCTTGTCCAGGAGTGGGGTCAAGAAGGGGTTTTACTTGAGATGGGAGTATCTAGAGTTGACAATTGAGTTATGCCATTGGATGAGTTGGTGTTTTTGTGCTATGAAGTACCAGGAACGAGATTAGAACCTCGTTTTAGGGACCAAAATGAATGATAATTTATAGCGAATGCTATCTGGCTACGGGATACTCCTTTCTCATTATAAAGTCTCACTTTGTGAACTGTTCCTAATATCTGTGGTTTGTTATGTCGACTAGGGGGGTGGATCTTTGCTATAAAAGATCTCAGTAGCCATTGTGTTGCCACTCTCAACGGTTCATTAGAAATAGTGAATTGTTGAAAGTCATTGCAAAGATCTTATTATTAAAGATGTAGTTTAAGTATAACTCTGATTGGTGTGTGAACTTTGTCTCTCCTCATTTGGTAATACAGAAATTAACCACCACAGACTAACCTTGTGAAACTGTCCTATTATAATCTCCTGTTCCTGGGAGTATCATCCTGTGTTGCAAACCAGCTGCACCTGCGTCCTTGTATGAATAAAGTCCCGCCCAGGAACAGGAAACTATAAAGATATGTGCTCATCACCCAATGCTTCAGGAATTCAGACTGTCTACACTGTGCTGTGTAACTGTTATTCTCTCTGAGCTCAGAAATAAAGCATCTTGGTTTGACTTGGACTCCAGCAGATCCTTATTTTATAATATCCACCACAACTCTCCCACGGATTGCTGTTTATCATTGTCTCAATGAAGACTTCTTTGTTTTACTTTCCTGGGGTCATTTACAAGCCTCCCACTGGTTGAATAAACTTTGTTTCCATGTCATTAAACAAAACAAATCCATATGATGATGTTTGATTAATGTGGAAAACTGATTGGATTTGTAAAAAGCCATGAACATCAGGTATTTTTTATTTTTCACCGAACTGGCAACCTAAATCCAATGACAGCTGACATTTTGTGTTGATTTGATGTTGAATTCACTTTAGTTGAGGACTCAAAGAAATGTAAAGAGAAACTAGACGTTCAACACGTCTGTGCCCAGTGGGCTGGTTTGAATACGTGGCAGGTGTTGGATCAATATCCACCTTCGTTGCTAAGTTTCCATGCAATTTGCGCCAGATTTCCATGTGAATATTCTCAAATCTGCATAAAACAATATACACATTTTCCCACCAGAAATGTTTGCATCAAACAGACTTATTGCGGATAAAAGGCTTTGCGTTATGACGTAGTGCACAAGAAGAATAAAGTTTGCTGTTAAATTCCCATGTACCGAATGAAAAATACAAGTTAAATTGGTTTCCATCACATTTTCAACTCCACTGATGGTTTTAAAAACTTGCTCTTGACCCGTGCACTGTAGCCTGCAGCTCACATATACAGTGATGGTAGGCTACCTACATGATGAGATTATTATGGATGAGAGAGATATTATTTTATTTGTCAAATGGCAACCAAGCATCAATCATCATGTCACCAGAATAAGACCATCAAAATGTATTGGAAAGGAGCATCAAGCTCATCACATGCAGTTTCACCACCCTGTGAAGTTCATAACTTATTTTGTCTGTAGCCTAATAAACTGCATGGTTTCCCAAGTCGTAGAGGGAGGACCACACAACATATCATCACGTGACTCCAAGTTAAATAAGATGTGATGGTTAGTATATAAATATTTGTGGATAAATGAGTTTCCACCGCCATTTCTTGCTCATACATTTTTACTGACACAAAAAGACCCCACCATGTCAAACAAACTAACAAATTGTCTGTCTGCATTAATAAAAGTGTACAGGCATATCCTGTTTCCGTCAGCCCGGTCATTACTTTTGAAATGGTTGGATCAATGTCCACCTTCATGATATGGATGAATCCTGATTTGAAGTGTCTGAGTAGTTCTATCTGATGTCATAATACACCCCTCTGATAGTCAAGTGATATTTAGAATGTCTGAGTAGTTCTATCTGATGTCATAATACACCCCTCTGATAATCAAGTGATATTTAGAATGTCTGAGTAGTTCTATCTGATGTCATAATACACTCTGATAGTGATCCATTTGCTCCATTGTTTCCATGTCAGTTGGTTTCCCACTCTGATGATTTATATCTGACAGAGGGGCTTTAAAGGAATAGTATGGTCACATTTACAGGTTGTGGCTCATTATTCTTAGTATGATGTGAAAAAAGAACAATCAACTATTTATTGATAATGTATATTCCTATTCAGCTTCTACATCTGCATAGAGGCAAACAGTATCTTAAAGTTGATTAAATATATATATATATATAAATTGTACACTTCTATTTTCACAATTTGAATTATTATTCATCAAAAACTATACCAACAATACACTGCAGCTTTGACATCAAGAAGAGAATGGGCTGATGGGTGGTGGTGTTACTCTACAGGTAAAGCTGTTCAATATGAATGTTCAATACACACAATAGGTTGATCAGTAGCCAGTTATCTAGCTGCTACAGTCCAATATGAATGTTCAATACACACAATAGGTTGATCGGTAGTCAGTTAGCTGTGCTGCTACAGTCCAATATGAATGTTCAATACACACAATAGGTTGACTGTTGACCAATATGAATGTTCATAATGAGGGAAAAATAAAGGTGGCTCTCCTGTCATCATGGGGCTCCTGCTGCAGGTAGCCTAGTGGTTACTAGTGTTGGGCCAGTAACCGAAAGATCTCTGGTTTGAATCCCAAAGACAACTAGGTGAAAAATCTGTCAATTTGCCCTTGAGGACACCAGCAGCAGGATCCTCATGTTTCTCCCATTCTTCTCTGCAGATCCTCTCAAACTCTGTCAGGTTGGATGGGGAGTGTCACTACAAAGCTATTTTCAGGTCTCTCCAGAGATGTTAAATTGGGTTCAAATCCGGGCTCTGGCTGGGCCCCTCAAGGACATTCAGAGACGTCTCCCAAGGCCACTCCTGCATTGTCTTGGCTTTGTGCGTAGGGTCGGTGTCCTATTGGAAGGTTAACCTTTGCCCCAGTCTGAGGTCCTGAGTGCTCTGGAGCAAGTTTTCAAAAATTATCTCTCTGTATTTTGCTCCGTTCATCTTTCCCTCGATCCTGACGAGTCTCCCAGTCCATGCTACTGAAAAACATCCCCACAGCATGATGCTGCCAACCCAATGCTTCACCGTAGGAATGGTGCCAGGTTTCCTCCAGACGTGACCCGTGGCATTCATCAGACCAGATAATTTTGTTACTCATGGTCTGATAGTCGTTTAGGTGCCTTTTGGCAAACTCCAAGCTGGCTTTCATGTGCCTTTTACTGAGGAGTGGCTTCCGTCTGGCAACTCTACCATATTGTCCTGCTTGGTGGAGTGATGCAGAGATGGTTGTCCTTCTGGAAGGTTCTCCCATCTCCACAGAGGAGCTCTGTCAGAGTGACCATTGGGTTCTTGGTCACCTCCCTGACCAAGGCCCTTCTCCCCCGATTGTTCAGTTTGGCCGGGCAGCCAGCAGTAGGAAGGGTTTTGGTGGTTTCAAATTTCTTCCTTTTAAGACGATGGGGACCTTCAATGCTGCAGAAATGTTTTGGTCCACTTCCCCAGATCTGTGCCGTGACACAATCCTGTCTCGAAAGGAGTATATCACATCAAATACAGGCTACTTAAAGTTCATGAGAGAACACACATATGCTCGTACACTTGTCTCATTTTTACAAAAATAGAATTGTGCTTTTGGTCATGCAATATTTTCTTTATATATATATGTACACTGATCATACCAAACATTTGGAGATAAATAAACGTCCTAATATGGACTAGGAACCTCCTCCTTTTCCCTCAGAAGAGTCTCAATTTGTCGGGGCATGAACTCTTCAAAGTGTCCAAAGCCTTCCACAGGGATGCTGGCACATGTTGACTCCAATGCTTCCCACAATTGTGTCATGTTGGCTGGATGTCCTTTGGGTGCAGTGAAGGCTCCTCAGAGAAGGATGGTCTTCCCCTTCCTCCTCTGAGAAGCCTCCACTGCACCCAAAGGACATCGAGCCAACATTACATAATTGTGGGAAGGGATTTTCAGTGAGTTTCAGAAGAAAATAAATTGGTAAAACATTCAAATAAAATCATTTTTGGATAAAACTATACTAAATATAATCACATCACCAAATAATTGAATAAAACATACTATTTTGCGTCCTCCTCTGGGTACATTGACTTCAATACAAAACCTAGGAGGCTCATGGTTCTCAAGGCTTCCATAGACTTAAACAGTAATTATGACAACTTCCGGAGGACATCCTCCAACCTATCAGAGCTCTTTCAGCATGAACCTTCTCCGCTGTGCAATGTGGTTTTCCGAGCTGGTCATGGGTGCACCTCAACCCCGCTCAAGGTACTAAACGATATCATAACCGCCATCGAGAAGAGACAATACTGTGCAGCCGTATTCATGGGTTGGCACCCCCCATTGGGATGTGCCATGGCGAAGATCTTTGTGGGCTATACTCGGCCTTGTCTCAGGATGGTAAGTTGGTGGTTGAAGATATCCCTCTGGTGGTGTGGGGGCTGTGCTTTGGCAAAGTGGGTGGGGTTATATCCTGCCTGTTTGGCCCTGTCCGGGGGTATCATCGGATGGGGCCACAGTGTCTCCTGACTCATACTGTCTCAGCCTTCAGTATTTATGCTGCAGTAGTTTATGTGTCGGGGGGCTGGGGTCAGTCTGTTATATCTGAATTATTTCTCCTGTCTTATCCGGTGTCCTGTGTGAATTTAAGTATGCTCTCTCTATTTCTGTCTTTCTCTCTTTCTTTCTTTCTCTCTCTCGGAGGACCTGAGCCCTAGGACCATGCCTCAGGACTACCTGGCATGATGACTCCTTGCTGTCCCCAGTCCAGCTGGCCGTGCTGCTGCTCCAGTTTCAACTGTTCTGCCTGCGGCTATGGAACCCTGACCTGTTCACCGGAGGTGCTACCTGTCCCAGACCTGCTGTTTTCAACTCTCTAGAGACAAACGTTTCTTAAACAGAAAAAAACGGGATAAACATACCTGAATTTGTCAAATAAAATCAAACTTTATTTGTCAAATGCGCCGAATACAACAAGTGTAGACCTTACAGTGAATTGCTTACTTACAAGCCCTTAACTAACAGTACAGTTCAAGAAGAGTTAAGAAAATGAGCAAATGACCAAAAGTAAAAAATAATAAAAAGTAACACAATAAAATAACAATAACAAGGCTATATACAGGGGGTACTGGTACCGAGTCAATGTGCGGGGGTACAGGTTAGTCGAGGTCATTTATACATGTAGGTCGGGGTGAAGTGACATTTCATAGATAATAAACAGCAACTAGCAGCTGTGTACAAAACAAATGGAGGTGGGGTCAATGTAAATAGTCCGGCTGGCCATTTGATTAATTGTTCAGCAGTCTTATGGCTTTGGGGTAGAAGCTGTTAAGGAGCCTTTTGTTTCTAGACTTGGTGCTCCGGTACCGCTTGACGTGCGGGAGCAGAGAAAACAGTCTATGACTTGGGTGACTGGAGCATCTGACAATTTTTTGGGCTTTCTTTATAATTGTCCTGGATGGCAGGAAGCTTGGCCCCAGTGATGTTCGCTACCCTCTGTAGTGCATTACGGTCAGATGCCGAGCAGTTGCCATACCAGGCGGTGATGCAACCGGTCAGGATGCTCTCGATGGTGCAGCTGTGGTCTTTTTGAGGATCTGGAGACCCATGCCAAATCTTTTCAGTCTCCTGAGGTGGAAAAGTTGTTGTCGTGCCCTCTTAACGACTGTCTCGGTGTGTTTGGACCATGATAATTAGTTGGTGATGTCTTCAAGACTGTCTCTCACCTATAAAACATATCTCGACCTGTGTGCACCTACGTTCTAAACTTTCAGTCATAGCCTAGGTTATAGCAATCTCATGATGGGTATAGGGAAAATTCTAGTATCATGTAGTAGCCTAAACCTATTGCTGTTACATTGAACAGGGTGAATGGAATATGAATGACAGTCATCCAATATGCTGTAATAGAATTAAGGCCATGCTTATGAAAAAACAAATTGTTCTGCCTCATCTTAAACACCACTGTTTGGGTGGTGGATGATTCTTGGTACACATGGGAAACCGTTGATCTGGAAAACTCCAGCAGCGTTGCAGTTCTTGACACAAACCGGCGCCTGGGACCTACTACCATCCCCCGTTCAAAGACACTTAAATATTTTGTCTTCCCCATTCACCGTCTGAATGGCACACATACACAATCCATGTCTCATTTGTCTCAAGGCCTAAATTGCCTTATTTAACCTGTCTCCTCCCCTTCATCTACACTGATTGAAGGGGATTTAACTAGTGACAACTAGGGATCATAGCTTCCAGCCCCAACTAACACACCAGACTCCACTAATCACCTAATCATAATCTTCAGTTTAGAATGCAGTTTGATTAATCAGCTGTGTTTGCTAGGGAGGGAGAAAAAGTGTGACACCAATCAGGCCCCCGAGGACTGGAGTTGCCCACCCCTGGTTTACAGGATGATTTGTATCTTAAAGAGCGTAGCTTTAATGGAATAGTACCGTCACATCTAGATAAAAACGAATGTGAAAAATTAACAGAGCAAATGTTTATTAAAACACTACCTATTCATAGAAGTATGTATTCATAATTTACAATTTATCAGCTCATTGTTAAATTATTATAACGTTTTTTTCCAATACAGAAAGTGTAGTAACTATTGTTTCCAAACTGCGTTACCCACTCCAGTCAGCAGATGGCGATATGCGTCTTTCAGGTGATGCTTCTTGTGTGACGTATAATGGGCTGGACCGGACGCTTCTTCAGGAACAACAACACGGCTACTCTTTCAACCGCCTCGGTAGCTTGCTAGCCAACATAAAACTGAAAGATTGACGCTTTCGACCATGTAAATGTACATTAGCTAATCTCAGTGTTGTAAACGCAGTTCAGTTGACGTATCAACTAGTTAACTTTAACCTAATTTGCTTGTTCAATTTGCAAAGTTGTTAAACATTGATACTGAGCCTAGCGTTAGGCTAGTCGCTAATTCTAACATCCCAGACCATGAGCTCACTAAACTACTCATCCCCCGTTAAAGAAGAGGTCTGCTGTATGCAGAAAGAAGCTCTGGGGCTGAACATTATCGTGAAAGAAGAAGAGGATGTTATAGAGGAAAAAGAGGAAGAACCTTTCAGAGAGGAAGAGGATGCTATCTCAGTAGAGGTGAAGAAGGAAGACGTCTTGGGAGTGAAAGAGGAGGAGACAGAATATCAGATTAACTCCAGTGAGTACTGTCTTAAAAACAGAGTCACACACTATGCCGTTAGTTTAACTAATGTGGGGATTTTAAGGGGCATTCTACTGAAGTTCTACACTTGAATATGTTGTTCAGTACTGTAGGAATTGTTAAAGGGGCCATCTGCCTTTGTTAGTTTTAATCTGCCATTGGTACATATATTTTGGGGACTTTTAAATTAGATTTATTAAATTATCCATGTGGTCTACATTAAAGTGCATCTCATCTAGTATAACAGGCTTTTAAAATGCAATGTTGGAGCATAATTTATACTTAAAATATCAAAGGGATGCAAAAGTCACCCATTTAGTGGAACGACCCTTTAACATTTGCATTTTAGGCTGTTTAGAGAGATTAATGCCTCTTGTAAGACCCTATGATTATAATAGACGGTCGTAAGTTCACTATCTGTTTGATGTTCTCATTCACACAGGAGAGAGACATGACTATTGTGGATCCTCTGGGGAGCCTCAACAACATCCTGATGCTGACGAGGAAGAGAAGAGTCTCTCCAGATCAGAACACCAGATGGTACAGCTTGGTCTGGTCTAACATACAGCTTGCTTTAACAGGGTCTGGGCTGGGTTTCTGTAAAGCACTTCATGACAACAGTGACATCAGCATCCATAATGATATGTGTCTGTGTCCCCTCTTTATGGTTACCAGGACAACGCTAGCCCTTCCTCCCTCCCGGAGTCCCCGTGTCATGCCTCTCCCGGTAGCACCTTACTGCTGGGTATGAAGAGGTTGTCTGTGCTGCTGGTGGACTGCAGGAAAACAACGGGGCTGAGTGGAACTGTGAGAGGAGGAGAAGAGAAGAAAGGATCAGATTTGACTCATCAAAGTAAGTGCTGTAGTTTAGTTTGAACAAATACAATAGATCTGCCCACTGGTATCTGTTACCAGGACAACCAGCAGAGTTCTGTTAGTTGACAGGAAGATGGACTGGTGGATATGGATGTTATGAATATCATAACACTGAAAAAGGATTCTGCCAATGAAAAGAAAGAAACCAATAGACCATATAAAACCTTAATGAAAGGTAGCTTTAGAGAGAAAGTTTCAAGATAATCTGATGTAAGGTGCATGTTTTACAAAACCTTTTCCTTAAAACATTATGGATGTTACATTGTCTGTCCCAGTCACCCCCCCCCCCCCCCCCCCCCCCTTATCTTTACAAGACTGTAGAACACACAAACTAAACTCCAGACACTTCAATTTGGTCTGTATTGCTTCATTAACATCTGATCTACACAACTTGTTAAAGATGGCAAATATATATTATAAAACCAGCTCCTTTTTTTGTCTTGACCTCAGTCTCTGTAATGGACAAAGTTCATTTCATTTCCTACTTTAACAGGTCAAATAAAGCCTGAACTCCAACATATTGACCTTAAAGAACATGGTTCATTTGGAAATGGCTAATTTTATTAATAAAATGTGTAACTGACGCCAGTGTGCTTTTAACAGTTTAGTTTCCTCCACTGTCCCTGTCCCCATACCAGGCTCAAACCAGTGATCCTCTGCTTCTCAACACACAAGACCGCTCTCCTTGAGAATAAATTATATTCAGAGTTCTAGAGCCACACACTCACTATAGCACAATAATTACTATAGCACAGTGTATTTAACAGATGGTGAGATCAGAAACAAATCAGTCCCTTTGTTGCTCTGTTTCAGAGCTACTCTGCCTTCTGACGAAGGAAAGCCTTTTCAACTATAAATGTATATTTGGCTGCCATTTAGGCTGCAACAACTATACAGTGGAACACCCCCTGATCTGTTGTTTTATGAAGGGTCACCTACGCCCAGTACCCAAACAGCTAGTCCCATCCTGGGATTTTTATGTTTTGCTTGAGGCCATTTCTGCTGTTGGAGCCGCTGGAAAGAATAGAAATTAGATTTATCTTGTTTAAAAAACTGCTTTACTTAAGCCATTATATCCGTATAATGAGTTACACCCCCATACCTTCATGAGGTTCTATAGTAGCAAGGATCTGACACCTCCGGAGGGCTTGATGGCTCCATCCACCAGAGGTATGGCTACAACATAGGCATTGTTCAAAGGCATCTCTGTTCAAGAGATCTGTAATGCAGCATGTTGTGGTGATGTACCTTCATGAGGTTCTACTGACTGGACATCACTACACATACGGTGAGTAGAGTGGGGACCTCTGAGGGATGATCCTGTCTAGACTTGGCATCAGAGAGTATATGAGCTCTGTAGTAGTTGACTATATCCCCAAAGTGAGAGACTAACGAGTCACTGAAATAGAACTGAAGGTTCCCTAACAGAACCCTGATTCTATGATATTCACCAGGTTACCTAACAGAACCCTGATTCTATGATATTCACCAGGTTACCTAACAGAACCCTGATTCTATGATATTCACCAGATTACCTAACAGAACCCTGATTCTATGATATTCACCAGGTTACCTAACAGAACCCTGATTCTATGATATTCACCAGGTTACCTAACAGAACCCTGATTCTATGATATTCAACAGGTTACCTAACAGAACCCTGATTCTATGATATTCACCAGGTTACCTAACAGAACCCTGATTCTATGATATTCAACAGGTTACCTAACAGAACCCTGATTCTATGATATTCACCAGGTTACCTAACAGAACCCTGATTCTATGATATTCACCAGGTTACCTTTCACACATGGAAGACACATGGAAGACGGGAGCGACTATGTCCCTGATACAGGAAGTGGTCTGCTATTGGCCGTTGCTATCGGAGAGTACAGTGCCTCCTGAAAGTATTCAGACCCCTTGACTTTTTCCACATTTTGTTACATGACAGCCTTTTTGTAAAAACACAATACCCCATACTGACAAAGCAAAAACATTTTTGTTTGATAATTTTGCTAATTTATCAAGAAATACAAAACTGAAAATTACATTTACTTAAGTATTCAGACCCTATACTCAGAACTCTGTTCAAGCAGCAGGTTCTGCTCTGGAGCAGGTTTTCATCAAAGATCTCTCTTAAAGGAGGACTGTAGCATCTAATGATGAAACATTATGGAGTCTTAAAGGAGGACTGTAGCATCTAATGATGAAACATTATGGAGTCTTAAAGGAGGACTGTAGCATCTAATGATGAAACATTATGGAGTCATAAAGGAGGACTGTAGCATCTAATGATGAAACATTATGGAGTCTTAAAGGAGGACTGGGATGGGAAAGGAAAGGGGATATCTAGTCAGTCACAACTGAATCCATTCACCCTAAATGTGTCTTCTGCATTGAACCCAACCCCTCTGAATCAGAGTGGTGCGGGGGCTGCCTTAATCGATGTCCACGTTATCGGCGCCCGGGGAGCAGTTGTTGGGGGTTAACTGCCTTGCTCAAGGGTAGAACGGCAGCTTTTTTCTACCTTGGGGGGCGTGCGGATTCGAACCAGCGACTTCTCGGTTAATGGCCCAACATTCTTAATCTCTAGTCTACAAATGTCACAAATGTTCCAACTTCAATTCATTATTTCTCAATGATGCTTTAAAACCTCTCTAGGGGGTGTGGGACGCTATCGTCCCACCTGGCCAACATCCAGTGAAATTACAGAGCGCCAAATTCAAAAACAGAAATACTCATTATAAAAATTCATGAAACATACAAGTGTTATACATCGGTTTAAAGATTAAGTTCTTGTTCATCCAACCACGGTGTCAGATTTCAAAAAATACTTTACGGCGAAAGCAAACCATGCGATTATCTGAGAACAGCGCCCAGCAGACAAATCATAACAAACAGTAACCGGCCATGTAGACGAGTAACATAAGTCAGAAATAGCGATAAAATTAATCACTTACCTTTGATGATCTTCATATGATTACGCTCACAAAACTCCCAGTTACCCAATAAATGTTTGTTTTGTTCGATAAAGTCACTCTTTATGTCCAAAAACCTCAGTTTTCTTGGTGCGTTTTGTTCAGTAAAACACTGTCTCAAACAACATCCGGTGAAATTTCAGAGCTTGAAACTCAACAAAACAGAAATTCTCATAGTAAACATACATGAAAGACACAAATGTTATACACCAGCTTAAAGATAAACTTCTTGTTAATCCAACCGCTGTGTCAGATTTCAAAAAGGCTTTACGGTGAAAGCAAACCATGCGATTATCTGAGAACAGCGCCCAGCAGACAAATCATTACAAACAGTTAGCAGCCAAGAAGAAGAGTAACAAAAGCCAGAAATAGCGTTAAAATGTATCACTTACCTTTGATCTTCATATGGTTGCACTCCGAAGACTCCATGTTACACAATAAATGTTTGTTTTGTTCGATAAAGTCACTCTTTATGTCCAAAAACCTCAGTTTTCTTGGTGCGTTTTGTTCAGTAATACATTGGAACAAAGCGCGGTCACAGCAGTCAAAATATCTGAAAAGTACCATAAAATTTTGTAGAAACATGTCTAACAGTGTTTATAATCCAGCCTCATTGTTGTTTTTGTCATAAATAATCGATCATATTTCAACCGGACAAAAGCTTCGTCAATAGAAAAGGAGAAACAAGAAATGCGCCCTCCCGGTCATACGCTGGGCTCATGGCTGGAAATTTCCACTGTACACTCATTGAACGTGCTGTTTCTCCCTAATTTTTCAGAGTAAAAGCCTGAAACAATGCCTAAAGACTGGCCACATGTTGAGGAAGCAATAGAGATAGTGACCTGCGTCATAAGTCTTTGTATGGTGGATAGGCTTTCAATGGAAAAACAGGCATTTCAAAATAAAAGCATTTCCTGGATGGATTTTCCTCCGGTTCTCACCTGCCATTTCAGTTCTGTTATACTCACATACATTATTTTAACAGTTTTAGAAACTTTGGAGTGGTTTCTATCCAAATCTACTAATTTGCATATCCTAGCTTCTGGGCCTGAGTAGCAGGCAGATTACTTTGGGCACGCTTTTCATCCAAAATTCCGAATGCTGCCCCCTACCCTAGTGAGGTTAAAGGAGAAGTTTACCCAAAATCCAGAAACTCTGAAGTGATTCCATACATTGAAACTAGTCCAGTGGAGTTTTCTCTCTCCCTGTAGTGCTGTACTGAAACAGCTGCAAAACGTGACTTGTGACGTTGCTGGATGCGGGCCTCGCTCTGCTGCTTTGCCAGTTTGTTATTGTATTACAGCTATGGCCTTTGGTTTTCACCTGGAATTGTTTATTTATGTCTGAGAAAAAAAACACTTTGTATTGATATAAATGTATATAAATATGATGATGTCATAGTGACTGAACAAGCCTTTTCATACTTCATAACATGGCTACATACAGTGCCTTCGGAAAGTATTCAGACCCCTTGACTTTTCCATATTTTGTTACGTTACAGCCTGATTCAATCTACACACAAATACCCCTTAAACCTGTCTAGGACATGCGTTCCGCTAGCGGAACCCCTCGACAACATTCCGCTGAAAAGGCAGCACGGGTAATTCAAAAATATTTTTTAGAAATATGTAACTTTAACACATTAAAAAGTCCAATACAGCAAATGAAAGATAAACATCTTGTTAATCTACCCATCGTGTCCGATTTCAAAAATGCTTTACAGCGAAAGCACAACATATGATTATGTTAGATCACCACCAAGTCAAAAAAACAGACATTTTTCCAGCCAAAGATAGGAGTCACAAAAAGCAGAAATAGAGATAAAATGAATCACTAACCTTTGATGATCTTCATCAGATGACCCTCATTGGACATCATGTTACGCAATACATGTATGTTTTGTTCGATAATGTGCATATTTATATCCAAAAATCTCAGTTTACATTGGCACCATGTTCAGAAATGCCTCCAAAATATCTGGAGAAATTGCAGAGAGCCACATCATATAACAGAAATACTCTGAAATTCACATTTACACAAGCATCGTTGAACATTTCCAAACTGATTGCAGATTTTTCTGACCAGGTTGCCAGTCTGGCATCCTCAACCATAGTGCCGTTTAGGCACACGCCCCCTATCAGAGGAGGTCGGTATGTGGCTGGTGAATCACCCAAGCCACACAGGAAAACCTCATGTTCGGTTAAGTTCCGAGTTGAACTCACCTTTACATAACTGGGCAGGGGCGCAGCCATTGGTGGGCCCTAGAGGACATATGCCCACCCATTGGCTGGGCCGCAATCCGCAATCAGAATTAGTTTTTCCCCACAAAAGGGCTTCATTACAAAGAGAAATACAACTCGGGTGGCTGGTCTCAGACGATGTGGAGGTCCTGGGCTGGCGTCGTTACATGTGGTCTGTGGTTGTGAGGCCAGTTGGATGTACTGCCAAATTCTCTAAAATGACGTTGGAGGCGGCTTCTGGTAGAGAATTTAACATTCAATTATCTGGTAACAGCTCCAGTGGATATTCCTGCAGTCAGCATGCCAATTGCAAGCTCCCTCAAAACTTGAGACATCTGTGGCATTGTGTTGTGTGACAGAACTGCACATTTTAGTGGCCTTTTATTCTCCCCAGCACAAGGTGCACCTGTGTAATGATCATGCTGTTTAATCAGCATGATATGCCACACCTGTCAGGTGGATGGATTATCTTGACAAAGAATAAATGTTAACTAACAGGGATGTAAAAAATTCTGCTATCTTTTTTTTCAGCTCATGAAACATCCAACACTTTACATGTTGCGTTTATATTTTTGTTTATTGTAGTTACTCTCAGTTTTAGGAACATCTTGCCAAATATTTCACTTTATTTTTGACTTTACCCAAAATATGACATCAGCGATAGTCAAAATGTTGAAAATCTGTGAACGTCTAAATAAGAAATTGGGCCATTTAAACAGCATGTGTCGAACCCTTTCAACAACGGGGATATTTTACTGATGTGCTTTGTGTCTTCGACGTAAAAATACGTTTTGGACTTCCACTTAAAATTACTTATTTACTTATTTTATGTTTAAGGAAGTGTGTAAAGTTGTGGCCAAACGTTTTGAGAATGACACAAATATGAATTTTCACAGTCTGCTGCCTCAGTTTGTATGATGGCAATTTGCATATACTCCAGAATGGTATGAATAGTGATCAGATGAGTTGTAATTAATTGCAAAGTCCCTCTTTGCCATGCAAATGAACTGAATCCCCCCCAAAACTGGAAGCTTCAAAAGGAGGGTGGTGCTTGGAATCATTGTTCTTCCTCTGTCACCCATGGTTACCTGCAAGGAAACACGTGCCGTCATCATTGCTTTGCACAAAAAAGGCTTCACAGGCAAGGATATTGCTGCCAGTAAGATTGCACCTAAATCAACCCTTTATCGGATCATCGATAACTTCAAGGAGAGCGGTTCAATTGTTGTGAAGAAGGCTTCAGAGCGGTTTAATTGTTGTGAAGAAGGCTTCAGGGCACCCAAGAAAGTCCAGCAAGCGCCAGGACCGTCTCCTAAAGTTGATTCAGCAGCGGGATCGGGGCACCACCAGTACAGAGCTTGCTCAGGAATGGCAGCAGGCAGGTGTGAGTGCATCTGCACACAGACTGATATTCTGCAAAAGGTACAGGGATTGGACTGCTGAGGACTGGGGTAAAGTCATTTTCTCTGATGAATCCCCTTTTCGATTGTTTGAGGCATCTGGGAAAAAAGCTTGTCCGGAGAAGACAAGGTGAGCGCTTCCATCAGTCCTGTGTCATGCCAACAGTAAAGCCTCCTGAGACCATTCATGTGTGGGGTTGCTTTCAGCCAAGGGTGTGGGCTCACTCACAATGTTGCCTAAGAACACAGCCATGAATAAGGAATGCCACCAACAATTCCTCCGAGAGCAACTTCTCCCAACCATCCAGTAACAGTTCGGTGACGAACAATGTCTTTTCCAGCATGATGGAGCACCTTGCCATAAGGCAAACGTGATAAGTGGCTCGGGGAACAAAACATCAATATTTTGGGTCCATGGCCAGGAATCTCCCCAGACCTTAATCCCATTGAGAACTTGTGGTCAATCCTCAAGAGGCGGGTGGACAAACAAAAACCCACAAATTCTGACAAACTCCAAGCATTGATTATGCAAGAATGGGCTGCCATCAGTCAGGATGTTTTAGCCCAGAAGTTAATTGACACCAGGGTGGATTGCAGAGGTCTTGAAAAAGAAGGTCAACACTGCAAATATTGACTCTTTGCATCAACTTCATGTCATTGCCAATAAAAGCCTTTGACACTTATGAAATGCTTGTAATTATACTTCAGTATGTCATAGTAACATCTGACAAAAATATCTGAAGACACTGAAGCAGCAAACTTTGTGGAAATTAATATTTGTGTCATTCTCAAAACTTTTGGCCACGACTGTAGGTCGCATTCTGTATCATACAGCTATGAAAGTTATATATTTAGAACCACCTGCTCGATTGGAATTAAGCGACATCTGATTCTAAAACTGGCCTTAGCTTATTGAGCGATCTGATTAGGATTTACCCTCGTAGCAAGGCCTATTTATCATGTGGAGGTTTCATTCAGATCTCTTTTTTTTAAAACACACTGTCTTTGGCAGGAGAAAGACCAGACTCAGAGGAACCAGAGCCAGGGACGTCCAAACCAACAAGAAGACACCAGTGTTCCCACTGTGGAAAGTGTTTTAACCAGTTAAGGGACCTGTACCGACATGAGAGAATACACACAGGGGAGAAATCTTACCACTGCTTGCAGTGTGGAAAGAGTTTTAACCAGTCAGGGGATCTGAAAAAACATGAGAGAATACACACAGGGGAGAAGCCTTACCACTGCTCCCAGTGTGGAAAGAGTTTTAACCATTTAAGGACCCTGATAGTTCATGAGATAATACACACAGGGGAGAAGCCTTACCACTGCTCCCAGTGTGGAAAGTGTTTCAACCGGTCATGGCATCTGAAAGAACATGAGATAATACACACAGGGGAGAAGCCTTACCACTGCTCCCAGTGTGGCAAGTGTTTTAACCGGTCAGGGAACCTGAAAGAACATGAGATAATACACACAGGGGAGAAGCCTTACCACTGCTCCCAGTGTGGAAAGAGTTTTAACCATTTAAGGACCCTGAAAGTTCATGAGATAATACACACAGGGGAGAAGCCTTACCACTGCTCCCAGTGTGGCAAGTGTTTTAACCGGTCAGGGAACCTGAAAAAACACGAGAGAATACACACAGGGGAGAAGCCTTACCACTGCTCCCAGTCTGGAAAGAGTTTTAACCAATTAAACAACCTGAAAGAACACATGAGACTGCACATAGAGGAGAAGGCTTACAAAAGCTCAGACTGTGGGAAAACCATATGAAATTGCTTCTTCCAATTATTGATAAACATGTACCTGTTAAGAAACTGACTGTTAGAACTGTTAAGGCTCCATGGATTGATGAGGAATTTAAAAACTGTATGTTTGAAAGAGTTGGGGCAAAAGGAGTGGCTAATAAGTCTGGCTGCACATCTGGCTGGCTTACGTACTGCAAATGGAGAAATGATGTGACCAAACTCAACAAAATAATACACTTTATTAGGAAGCCAAGATCAATGATATAAAGAATGATGGGAAAAAAACTCGTAAAAAATCATAATGAAAGAAAAGCAGTGCAAGTATTGAATGTTGTAAAGTTAGTGTGAGAGAGGTGGAAAAATTGTTATCGATCAATAATGACATTGACAACTTAGATGGGAAGCTACTGAGGACAGTAGCTGACTCTATAGCCACTCCTATCTGTCATATTTTTAATCTGAGCCTAGAAGAAAGTCTTTGTCCTCAGGCCTGGAGGAAAGCCAAAGTAGTTCCACTACCCAAGAGTGGTAAACACGGCCTTTACTGGTTCTAACAGCAGACCTATAAGCTTGCTGCCAGCTCTTAGCAAACTGTTGGGACAAATTGTGTTTGACCAAATACAATGATATTTCTCTGTAAACAAATTAACAACAGACTTTCAGCATGCTTATAGAGAAGGGCACTCAACATGTGCTGCACTGACACAAATGACTGATGATTGGGTGAGAGAAATTGATAACAAGAAGATTGTGGGAGCTCTATTGTTAGATTTCAATGCAGCCTTTGATATTAGTGACCATAACCTCTTGTTGAAAAAACGTATGTGCTATGGCTTTTCAACCTCTGCCATAATGTTGATTCAGAGCTATCTATCTACTAGAACTCAGAGGGTTTTTAATGGAAGCTTCTCTAATGTCAAACATATAAAGCGTAATGTACCTCAGGGCAGCTCTCTAGGCCCTCTACTCTTTTCTATTCTTACCAATGACCTGCCACTGGCATTAAACAACGCATGTGTGTCCATGTATGCTGATTATTCAACCATATACGCATCAGCAACCACAGCTAATGATGTCACTGAAACACTTAACAAAGAGTTGCAGTCTGTTTTGGAATGGGTGGCCAGTAATAAACTGGTACTGAACATCTCTGAAACTAAGAGCATTGTATTTGGTACAAATCATTCCTTAAGTTCTAGACCTCAGCTGAATCTGGTAATGAATTGTGTTGCTGTTGAACAAGTTGAGCAGACTAAATTACTTGGCATTACCTTAGATTGTAAACTGTCATGGTCAAAACATATAGATCCAGTGGTTGTAAAGATGGGGAGAGGTCTAGCCTCAAAGAGATGGTCTGCTTTTTTGACACCACACTCCAAAAAGCAAGTTCTGCAGGCTCTAGTTTTGTCTAATCTTGATTATTGTCCAGTCGTGTGGTCCAGTGCTGCAAGGAAAGACCTAGTAAAGCTGCAGCTGGCCCAGAACAGAGCGGCACGTTTTGCTCTTAATTGTAATCAGAGGGCTGATATTAATACTATGCATGCCAGTCTCTCTTGGTTAAGAGTTGAGGAGAAACTGACTGCATCACTTCTTCTTTTTATAAGAAACATGAATATGTTGAAAATCCCAAATTGTTTGCATAGTCTGTAAGGGAATTCTGCCCTATGTGCACAGAAGAGACCACAGGAAATCCGTATTTGATCAGAGCTTAGTTTGTTTAACCTTTTATGGCTGCAGGGCGGTGTCGGTACACTTATGACAACAGCCCGTCCAAGTGCAGGGCGCGAAATTCAAAATATATATTTTTTAAAATATTTAACTTTCATACATTAACAAGTCCAATACAGCTAATGAAAGATACACATCTTGTGAATCCAGCCAACATGTCCGATTTTTTTTATGTTTTACAGGGAAAACACCACGTATATTTATGTTAGCTCACCTCAAAATAGAAAAAAGCACAGACATTTTTCACAGCACAGGTAGCATGCACAAAACCAACCAAACTAACCTAGAACCAACCAAACTAACCAATAAACAACTTCATCAGATGACAGTCTTATAACATGTTATACAATAAATCTATGTTTTGTTCGAAAAATGTGCATATTTCAGGTATAAATCATAGTTTACATTGCAGCTAAAATCTGAAATTGCACCGAAAGCAGCCGGAATAATTAGACACCAACGTGACATACCTAAATACTCATCATAAAACATTTCTGAAAAATACATAGTGTACAGCAAATGAAAGACAAACATCTTGTGAATCCAGCCAATATTTCCGATTTTTAAAGTGTTTTACTGCGAAAACACAATATAGTTTTATATTAGCTTACCACAATAGCCAGAAACACAAGCCATTTACCAGCAGCAACAGTTAGCGATCGTAACAAACCAGCAAAAGATATATCATTTTTGACTAACCTTGATAAGCTTCATCAGATGACAGTCCTGTAACATCAGGTTATACAATACACTTATTTTTTGTTCGAAAATGTGCATATTTAGAGCTGAAATACGTGGTTACACATTGTGCTAACGTAGCATCTTTTTCCCAGAATCTCCGTATATGTTTCTGAAACTCAGCTATTCTGACCAAATAACTATTCATAAACATGACTAAAAAATACATGTTGTATAGGAAATGATAGATAGTTCTTAATGCAATCGCCGTGTTAGAATTCTAAAAAATAACTTCATTACCACATCCAGCTTATGTTATAGCGACAGTGCCCAAAATCTGGGCGCTACCTAATAGTACACATGTTCGACAGATATATGAAATAGCATCATAAAATGGGTCTTACTTTTGATGATCTTCCATCAGAATGTTGTACAAGGGGTCCTTTGTCGGGAACATTCGTTGTTTGGTTTTAGAACGTCCTTTTCCCCTCTTGAATTAGCAAGCACACTGGCCAAGTAGCGCGAAGCTCTCCATCCTGAACAAAGGCACACAGCGCAACACGCCTAACGTCCCGAAAAAAATTCAATTATCTAATAAAACTATATTGAAAAAACATACTTTACGATGATATTGTAACATGTATCAAATAAAATCAAAGCCGGAGATATCAGTCGTCTATAACGACAGCTTTACAGAAGGCAATACAAGGTCCCTTCTCGCGCGCTCCAGGAAACAGGAAATTGGGGTCACGTCATTCCAAGAGGATTAATTCCACCTCAGACCAAGATATTCACTCCATTTCTTCTCTCACTTCCTCTTGACATCTAGTGGAAGGTGTATGACGTGCATGCATAGTCATACATATCATGACCATTTATAGGCATGCCCCAGAACAGAGCATCGATTTCAGACTTTCCACTTCCTGGTCAGCAAGTTTGCTGCCAAAGGAGTTCTGTTTTACTCACAGATATAATTCAAACGGTTTTAGAAACTAGAGAGTGTTTTCTATCCAATAGTAATAATAATATGCATATTGTACGAGCAAGAATTGAGTACGAGGCCGTTTGAAATGGGCACCTTTTATCAGAGCTACTCAATACTGCCCCTGCAGCCATAAGAAGTTAATAAGGATTGCAACCCGGAGTTTACACTTACATTAATTTGCAAGCAAGACACTCAGTTCAAAAGATGGTGTTTTCCCTTTTTATCCCCTACTGAGGATCACCCCGCCCAGAGTGATGTCCCTTAACTTTAATACCACATAAGCTCATAATTAATAGTTGCTAATACAAAGACACCTCGCGGCACAACCCCTCTCCCCTATTTGACCTAGGTAGTTTGTGTGTATGCATTGATATGTAGGCTACGTGTGCCTTTTACAAAATGTATGTAGTTCTGTCCTTGAGCTGTTCTTGTCTATTGATGTGCTGTATTCTGTGGCATGTTTTGTGTGGACCCCAGGAAGAGTAGCTGCTGCTTTTGCAACACCTAATGGGGATCCTAATAAAATACCAAACTCTGTTATTCTCTCTGAGCTCAGAAATAAAGAATCTTGGTTTGACTTGGACTCCAGCAGATCCTTATTTTATAATATCCACCACAACTCTCCCACAGATTGCTGTTTATCATTGTCTCAATGAAGAGTTCTTTGTTTTACTTTCCAATAAACATTGATTATGCAAACTTTTGTTAATTTAATTATATTTCTCATTAAGATGAATGTTGTTTTAATTCTATATGGGTCACGACTTGCTTTGGTCATATGTTCTCTTATGGGTCAATAATTTTAATTAGAATATAGCAATGATGCTCTCTCCTCAATCACTTACAGTTTCTTTGGAAAGTATTCAGACCCCTTGACTTTTTTCACATTTTGTTACGTTACAGCCTTATTCTTAAATGGATTAATCAAACAATTTCCTCAGCAATCTACACACAATATCCCATAATGACAAAGCGGAAACAGGCTTTTTGTAAATTTCTGCAAATGTATTAATCACAAAAAAATTATTTACATAAGTATTCAGACCCTTTGCTATGAGACTCGTAATGGAGCTCTGTTGCATCCTGTTTCCATTGATCATCCTTGAGATGTTTCTACAAGTAGATTGGAGTCCACCTGTGGTAAATTCAATTGATTGGACATGATTTGGAAAGGCACACACCTGTCTATATAAGGTCCCACAGTTGACAGTGCATCTCAGAGCAAAAAACCTAGCCATGAGGTTGAAGGAATTGTCCTTAGAGCTCCGAGACAGGATTGTGTTGAGGCACAGATCTGGGGAAGGGTACCAAAACATTTCTGCAGCATTGAAGGCCCCTGATTTAGCCCCCTGCAGTAAAAGGTTATTCATGGAGTAAAATGATCTGTTTAAGTCATTAGTAAAGGGCACATCGTTAAGAATACAATTATCTTTTTTTTGTGGTCTATATCCTCTCAGTCATTTATTCCTTCATAAACAGAAAACATATGTGTACCTCAACACAACATGTGTGCAAGGGCCCCTCTAGGTTCACGACCTCTTGACCATTACATCTGGATAACTGACAACTATTTTTTAAAGGGTAAAAGTGATCTGTTTAGGTCGTCAGTAAAGGAAGCATAGTTAAAGAGTACAATGAACCTTTCAAAGAGGATGGTGTGAGGCCTCTGGGGCATTTTTGGTGGGGTTGACTGAGACATCCCTCGGACACTCTTTTATGGGGGGTAAGATGTATCTGTTTAGGTCATCAGTAAAGGGGACATCTTAATATTACAATGACCCTTTCAAAGACAGAGACATCCCTCGGACATCTCCCCTAAACTATTTTTGAAAGTGTAAAAATGATCTGTTTAGGTGATTTGTAAAACATATGTTTTGAAAGACACCTGGGGGTCCAGGTTGTTAGTTATTTTGTGTACATATAGTTCCCCTGTGTGTAAGAGCCCCCCTAGATTCACATCTTCTTGACGTTTAACATTCCCAGCCAAGGGGTGAGACAGAGGGAGAGAGATTTAAATTCATTGAAAGTAAATTACATTTTATTTCAAACCTTTCATTTTATTCAAAAACTTTAGTACAGTCATTTAAACATACATATTACAATTATTAAAGTTTACTATGTAATATTAAATACAAAATTATGTCACTAATGTTTTTTTACTAAAGAACTTTATATAAATCATACATGTTATTATTACATGTAGCAACACCACATGACAACAACATGGTTGCAACCCCACATGACAACAACATGGCAGCAGCACAACATGGTAGCATCACAACATGACAACAACATGGTTGCAACACCACATAACAACAACATGGTAGCAGCACCACATGAGAACAACATGGCCCTAACACAACATGGTAGCAACACAACATGGTAGCAACACAACATGGTAGCAAAACAACATGGTAGCAACACAACATGGTACCAACACAACATGGTACCAACACAACATGGTAGCAACACAACATGTTAGCAACACCACATGACAACAACATGGTAGCAACACAACATGGTCCTAACACAACATGGTAGCAACACAACATGGTAGCAACACCACATAACAACAACATGGCAGCAACACAACATGGTAGCAACACCACATAACAACAACATGGTAGCAACACAACATGGCAACAACATGGTAGCAACACCACATGACAACAATATGGTAGCAACACAACATGAAAACAACATGGTAGCAACACCACATGACAACAACATGGTTCTAACACAACATGGCAGCAACACAACATGGTAGCAACACCACATGACAAAAACATGGTTGCAACACCACATAACAACAACATGGTAGCAACACAACATGGTTGCAACACAACATGGTTGCAACACCAACATGGTACCAACATCACATGACAACAACATGGTAGCAACACAACATGGTTGCAACACCACATAACACCAACATGGTACCAACACCACATGACAACAACATGGTAGCAACACAACATGGTACCAACACAACATGGTACCAACATCACATGACAACAACATGGTAGCAACACAACATGGCAGCAACACAACATGGTAGCAGCACAACATGGTACAAACATTATTTGGCACAGACAAGAGCACAAAGGCAAGAAGGTAGAGACAGCAATACATCACACGAAGCAGCCACAAATGTCAGTAAGAGTGTCCATGATTGAGTCCTTGAAAGAAGAGTGTTTCTTGCAGCTTGTTCCCATCGCTAGCTGCAGTGAACTGAAAAGAGGAGCGACCCAGGGATGTGTGTGCTTTGGGGACCTTTAACAGAATGTGACTGGCAGAATGGATGTTGTATGTGGAGGATGAGGGCTGCAGTAGATATCTTAGCTAAGGGTGAGTGAGGCCTAAGAGGGTTTTATAAATAATCATTAAACCAGTGGGTCTTGCGACTGGTATACAGAGATAACCAGTTTACAGAGGAGTATAGAGTGCAGTGAGGTGTCCTATAAGGAGCATTGGTGGCAAATCTGATGGCCGAATGGTATAGAACATCTTGCCGCTCAATGTATCCTACCATGACTATATTCAACCCAGCTCCATGTATTGCCACTATCATGTATCCTACCATTACTATATCCAACCCAACTCCATGTGTTGCCACTATCATGTATCCTACTTGGCTGAAGCTTTGATCCAGTGGAAGAAGTATTGAGGTGCAGGGAGGTTAAAGGTCACTTCAGGATACAGCTGTTACTCTACACTATTCCTAGATAATCCAGTATTGAAGAGAAACTGAATAGAATATTTAGGGCCCTATAACATCTCTATCTATATATAACATCTGTATCAAATCCGTTTTCTTTTCTTTTTTTAACCTAATTCCATTTTCTCCGTTTTTCCAGGTTTCTGATTTGTCCATGTTTTTCTGTTTTTCTCTCTAAATCACACTGTTAATAGAAAAACAACAACATTGAATGTTCTAAGTCCACAACAAAACTTAAACCACATCAGGAGACCACTTTTGAAGTCTGAGAAAAATCTAAGACATTTTCATTTTTGGGTGTAGATACCCTTTAATGTTAGTGGCACCAGCAAGAGCCTTGCTTGGTTGGTGGTGTCTCTGTAGCACACATGTGATTGCAGAGTTTGCTGAACAAATCACAACAGGATTGATGCAAATAATCATGATATCATTATGCCAGGTAGGCATAGACTACTTTGTAGTTAACATTTAATTGACAAGGTTTGTGGGAAAGCTTTTCCATCAACCAGAAGATGGTTGTCATTAGCATAATTGCTAACAGCTAAACATAGTGGTAGACAAATGCACTCAGACAGGGGCATTTCAGGGCTGTTTCCTCTTCAGAAAGTTGAAGGAAAATACAAATCACTTTGGCTAATTTAGACGACTTGCAGGCAGTGGGTTCAGAATAACTATGACATAGAAATGAGAACTCTTTAATCTGTCACCTAATCCTACCTAATGGGCAGGTCAGCCCTGGAGTAAAGTATTGGCTGTAAGAAGTAAGAGAAAACATAACATCTGTTTTTTTTATTTCTTATTACCTCTCATGACATTGCTTGCAAGAATAAACATTGTAATTAATATTTTTCCAATCTGCGTTACCCACTCCAGTCAGCAGATGGCGATTTGAGTCTTTCAGGTGATGCTGCTTGCGTGATGTATAATCTAGTGGACGGAACTGGAGGCTTCTTCAACAGCGACAAAAGGCTTCTGATTCAACCAACGTGGTGATTTGCTAGCGAACCTAAAACCGAAACATTGAAGCGCTTTAGACCAATCTTGTGTATTTTACTCTTAGTGTTTTGAATATAATTCTGTTTACTTGTCTACTAGTTCATTTAAACGTAATTTGCTTGTTAAATTTGCAAATGTGGTAAACTGATAATGCACTAGGCTAATCGACCGGAGCATGAGTTCACTAAGCTCGACGGAGAAAGAAGCTCTGATGAAAGGAGAGGAAGAAGCTTTCAGGATGAAAAAGGAGGAAGAGGAGGCTGATATTACAGTGAAAGAGGAAGATGGGAAAGAGGTTGTCAAAGTGGAAGAGGAGGAGGTAGAAGCTTTCAGAATCAAAAAGGAGGAAGATGCCATAACATTGAAAGAATTGTAGTGAAAGAAGAGGAAGAACCTTTTAGAGTAAAAGAGGAAGAGGAGGCTATCTCAATAAAAGAGGAGGAAGACGTTTTGGGAGTGAAAAAGGAGGAGGCTGAAGATCGGATTACAAACAGTGAGTACTGTCTTAAAAACAGGGGCACTATGAAGTTCTTGAAATAATGTATTGTTTTAACGGGGCATTCTAAATCAAATCAAATGTATTTATATAGCCCTTCGTACATCAGCTGATATCTCAAAGTGCTGTACAGAAACCCAGCCTAAAACCCCAAACAGCAAGCAATGCAGGTGTAGAAGCACTGTGGCTAGGAAAAACTCCCTAGAAAGGCCAAAACCTAGGAAGAAACCTAGAGAGGAACCAGGCTATGAGGGGTGGCCAGTCCTCTTCTGGCTGTGCCGGGTGGAGATTATAACAGAACATGGCCAAGATGTTCAAATGTTCATAAATGGCCAGCATGGTCAAATAATAATAACAGTAGTTGTCGAGGGTGCAGCACCTCAGGAGTAAATGTCAGTTGGCTTTTCATAGCCGATCATTAAGAGTATCTCTACCGCTCCTGCGGTCTCTAGAGAGTTGAAAACAGCAGGTCTGGGACAGGTAGCACGTCCGGTGAACAGGTCAGGGTTCCATAGCCGCAGGCAGAACAGTTGAAACTGGAGCAGCAGCACGGCCAGGTGGACTGGGGACAGCAAGGAGTCATCATGTCAGGTCGTCCTGAGGCATGGTCCTAGGGCTCAGGTCCTCCGAGAGAGAGAAAGAAAGAGATAATTAGAGAGCAGCATAAATACTGGAGGCTGAGAACGGAGGGGTTAGGAGACACTGTGGCCCCATCCGATGATAGCCCCGGACAGGGCCAAACAGGAAGGATATAACCCCACCCACTTTGCCAAGGCACAGCCCCCACACCACTAGAGGGATATCTTCAACCACCAACTTACCATCCTGAGACAAGGCCGAGTATAGCCTACAAAGATTTCCGCCACGGCACAACCCAAGGGGGGCCGGGCCGCCAACCCAGACAGGAAGATCACGTCAGTGACTCAACCCACTCAAGTGACGCACCCCTCCTAGGGACGGCATGAAAGAGCACCAGTAAGCCAGTGACTTAGCCCCTGTATTAGAGGCAGAGAATCCCAGTGGAGAGAATTGGAGTTGACCCTATACATTTGCAACACAAACAATATTTGACAAAATCATGATGAAAAAGGCCATTTTAGACATATTCATGCCTCTTGATTGTAATAGATGGTCATAAGTTTATGTCTGTTTGCTGTTCTCGTTCACACAGGAGAGAGACGTGACTATCGTGGATCCTTTGGGGAGCCTCAACAACATCCTGATGCTGACGAGTCAGAGAAGAATCTCTCCAGATCAGAACACCAGATGGTACAGCTTGGTCTGGTCTAGCATACAGTTTGCTCTATCAGGGTCTGGGCTGGGTTTCTGTAAAGCACTTCATGACAACAATGACATCAGCATCCATAATGATATGTGTCTGTGTCCCCTCTTTATGGTTACCAGGACAACGCTAGCCCTTCCTCCCTCCCGGAGTCCCCGTGTCATGCCTCTCCCGGTAGCGCAGTACTGCTGGGTATGAAGAGGTTGTCTGTGCTGCTGGTGGACTGCAGGAAAACAACGGGGCTGAGTGGAACTGTGAGAGGAGGAGAAGAGAAGAAAGGATCAGATTTGACACATCAAAGTAAGTGCTGTAGTTTAGTTTGAACAAATACAATAGATCTGCCCACTGGTATCTGTTACCAGGACAACCAGCAGAGTTCTGTTTGTTGACAGGAAGATAGACTGGTGGATATGGATGTTATGAATATCATAACACTGAAAAAGGATTCTGCCAATGAAAAGAGAGAAACCAATAGACCATATAATACCTTGATGAAAGTTAGCTTTAGAGAGAATGTTAAAAGATGATCCAATGTAAGATGCTTGTTTTACAAAAACTTTTCCTTAAAACATGGATGTTAAATTGCCTGTCCCAGTCAACCCCCCTATCTTTACAAGACTTTTGAACAGGCAAACTAAACTCCAGACACTGTTAATTAATTAACTAATACTGGAGGAAAGCTGTGATCAGGCTGCCCACTCAAGAGAAAGCTTCAAACTGTAACCAGTGCCGTCAACCTTGTTCGGGTTATCAGTCAACCTACCAGGGTAGTTACAAACAGTACAGAAATTTAATCATCAACATGTTTTGATCATATATTTACTAATGCTGCAGAAATGTGTTTGAAAGCAGTTTCCAGATCCATCAGATGTAGTGATCACAATATAGTAGCCATGTCTAGGAAAACCACAGTTCCAAAGGCTGGGCCTAATATTGTGTAAAAGAGTTCATACAATAAGTTTTGTAGTGATTCCTATGTTGTTGATGTAAATAATATTTTTTGGTCCGTGGTGTGTAATGATGAGCAACCAGACGCTGCCCTTGACACATTTGAAATTGCTTATCCCAGTTACTAATAAGCATGTACCCATTAAGAATATTACTGTAATCACTGTTAAATCCACGTGGATTGATGAGGAATTAAAAAATGGTATGATGAAGAGGCTAAAGAGATGGCAAATAGGTCTGGCTGTATAACTGATTGGCAAACGTATTGCAAATTGAGAAATCATGTGACTAAATAAAAATAAGAAGAAACTACACTATGAAACAGATAAATGACATGAAGAATGGTAGTAAAAAAAAATGGAGCATCTTCAATTAAATTTTGGGCAAAAAAATCAACAATGACATGTCACCGGCGTCTGACAACGTGGATGGAAAATTGAGGATAATAGCGGCCGATATTGCCACTCCTATTTGCCTTGTCTTTAATGTAAGCCTACTAGAAAGTGTGTGCCCTCAGGCCTGGAGGGAAGCTAAAGTCATTCCACTACCCAAGAATAGTAAAGCTCCCTTTACTGGCTTAAATAGCCGACCAATCAGCGTATTACCAACCCTTACATTTTTTGGAAAAAATAGTTTGGCCAGATACAATGCTATTTTACAGTAAACAAATTGAGACTTTCAGCTTATAGGGAAGGACATTCAATAAGCATAGCACTTACAAATGACTGATTGGCTGAGAGAAGTTGATGACGATAGAAATATTGTTGGGGCTGTTTTGTTAGACTTCATTGCGACTTTTGACAGTATCGATCATAGTCTGCTGCTGAAAAAAACGTATGGCTTTACACCCCCTGCTATATTGTGGATAAAGAGCTTTAAAAAAAAAATGTAACCTTTATTTAACTAGGCAAGTTGGTTAAGAACAAATTCTTATTTTCAATGACGGCCTAGGAACAGTGGGTTAACTGTCTTGTTCAGGGACAGAACGACGGAGTTTTACCTTGTCAGCTCGGGGATTCGATCCAGCAACCTTTTGGTTACTGGCCTAACGCTCTAACCACTAGGCTACCTGCCGCCCCAGAGCTACCTGTCTAACAGAACACAGAGAGTGTTCTTTAATGGAAGCCTGTACAACAAAATCAGTAGAATCAGGAATTCAGGAATTCCACAGGGCAGCTGTTTGGCACCTGCTTGTTTCAATCTTTACCAACGACATGCCAACGACATTTGAGTAAAGCCAGTGTGTCTATGTATGAGGATGACTCAACACTGTACACGTCAGCTACTACAGCGACTGAAATGACAACAACACTTAACAAAGAGCTGCAGTGAGTTTCAGAATGGGTGGCAAGGAATAGTTAGTTAGTCCTAAATATTTCAGATTACCTTAAATTACATGGCCTACTATGCTAATTCTGTAGCGGTATTGTTAGAGGGGGGTAAAGATACAGATTTTGTTGGGGAGCCAGGCAGGTATTAACCCTAGTTATTAAAGTTAGTTATTACGTATTATAACATTATTATTCTTATTAAATATTATTCAAACCGAATGGATGAGAGTAGGATAGATAGAGTAGCGCTTCCAGACACATTCTAAACATGATAGGGTCTTAAAGGAGGATTTTAGCATCTAATGATGAAACATGATGGAGTCTTAAAACTTCTTATGGCTGCAATCCCGGTAACGGGATGATATGACAACAGCCAGTGAAAGTGCAGGGCGCCAAATTAAAAAAACAGAAATCTCATAATTAAAATTCCTCAGACATTCATGTGTCTTATATCATTTTAAAGGTAATCTTGTTGTTAATCCCACCAAAGTGTCCGATTTCAAATAGGCTTTTCAGCGAAAGCACTACAAATGATTATGTTAGGTCACCACAAAACCACAATAATCACAGCCATTTTTTCCAGCTAAAGATAGCTTCACAAAATCCTGAATAAGGATAAAATGAATCACTAACCTTCGATTATTTTCATCAGATGACACTCATAGGACTTCATGTTACACAATACATGCATGTTTTGTTTGATTAAATTCATATTTATATAAAAAAATCTGAGTTTACATTGAGGCGACTAGATTCACTAGTTGCAAAAACATCAAGTGACTTTGCATAGCCACATCGTTTCAACAGAAATACTCATCATAAATAGATGATAATACAAGTTTTACACATGGAATTATAGATATACCTCTCCTTAATGCAGTACAGTTCCCGCTCAGCCCAGTCAAAACTGTTCGCTGCTCTGGCACCCCAATGGTGGAACAAACTCCCTCACGACGCCAGGTCAGCGGAGTCAATCACCACCTTCCGGAGACACCTGAAACCCCACCTCTTTAAGGAATACCTAGGATAGGATAAAGTAATCCTTCTAACCCCCCCCCCCCCTTAAAAGAGTTAGATGCACTATTGTAAAGTGGTTGTTCCACTGGATATCATAAGGTGAATGCACCAATTTGTAAGTCGCTCTGGATAAGAGCGTCTGCTAAATGACTTAAATGTAATGTAAATGTAAATGCAACCGCTGTGTCAGATTTTTAAAAAACTTTACGGAAAAAGAAACCCACGCTATAATCTGAGACGGCGCTCAAAAGTAAAACACCAGAGCCGCAAAGATGGCGTCAACATAAACAAGAAAATATGATAAATATTCCCTTACCTTTGATGATCTACATCAGAAAGCACACCAGGAATCCCAGGTCCACAATAAATGTTTGTTTTGTTCGAAAAAAATCTGTTATTTATGTCTAAATACCTTATTTTGTTAGCGCGTCTGGTTTACATATCCAAGCACTAATTCTGGTCAGCGTTATATCGGACAAAAAGTGATATTACTGGTCGAAGAAACATTTCAAACTAAGTACACAATCAATCATTAGGATGTTTTTAACATATAGCTTCAATAAAGTTCCAACCGGAGTATTCTTTCTTGTCTTCGTGATAAATGGAACGCAAGTGACTCCCATGAGGAAAAAGCATGATCAGAAAATGGCTGCTTGATGGACACCTGACTGATTCTGCTCTCATTCTCTCCCATAACATCATAGAAGTCTCATTATAATTTATATTGATGGTTGACATCTAGTGGAACCCATAGGCAGTGCAAACTCATATCTCAAGGGAATTTCTTTAGGGACTTTGGTGAATACATACAAGCTCAGATTTCTGACTTCCTGTTTTGATTTCAACTCAGGATTTTGCCTGCCAATATGAGTTCTGTTAATCTCACAGACATAATTCAAACAGTTTTAGAAACTTTAGAGTGTTTTCTATCCAATACTAATAATAATATGCAAATATTCGCAACTATGACTGAGGAGCAGGCCGTTTGATATGGGCACCTTTCATCCAAGCTACTCAATACTGCCCCTTCAGCCATAAGAAGTTAAAGGAGGACTGTAGCATCTAATGATGAAACATTATGGAGTCTTAAAGGAGGACTGTAGCATCTAATGATGAAACATTATGGAGTCTTAAAACTTCTTATGGCTAGTGGAACCCTTCGACAACATTCCGCTGAAAAGGCAGAGCGCTAAATTCACAAATATTTTTTAGAAATATGTAACTTTGATGCATTCACAAGTGCAATACACCAAATTAAATCTTAACTTCTTGTTAATCTACCCATCGTGTCCGATTTCAAAAAAGCTTTACAGCGAAAGCACACCATATAATTATGTTAGGTCAGAGCCTAGTCACAAAAACACACACGGCCATTTTCCAGCCAAAGAGAGGAGTCACAAAAAGCAGAAATATAGATTCAATTAAATTTATCACGAACCTTTGATGATCTTCATCAGATGGCACTTATAGGACTTCATGTTACACAATACATGTATGTTTTGTTTGATAAAGTGCATATTTATTTCCAAAAATCTCAGTTTACATTGGCGAATTATGGTCAGTAATGTTGTGCATCGAAAACATCCTGCAAATTTTCAGAGGCACATCAATTTACAGAAATACTCATAATAAACTTATAAAAGTTGATACAAGTATTATGCACAGAATTATAGAGATACTTCTCCTTAATGCAACCGCTGTGTCAGATTTCAAAAAAGCTTTACGGAAAAAGCAAACCATGCAATAATCCGAGTACGGCGCTCAGACACAAGCCATGCAGATACCCGCCATGTTGTTGAGTCAGAAATAGCGTTTTAAATATTCACTTTGATGATCTTCATCAGAATGCACTCCCAGGAATCCTAGTTCAACAATAAATGTTTGTTTTGTTCGATAAAGTCCATCATTTATGTCCAAATACCTCCTTTTGTTAGCGCGTTTCAAAAATGTATATTAAAGTTCGTAGAAAAATGTCAAATGATGTATAGAATCAATCTTTAGGATGTTTTTAACATAAATCTTCAATAATGTTCCAACCAGAGAATTCCTTTGTCTTTAGAAATGCAATGGAATGCTGGTCGCTCTCACTTGTAGGCGCGTGATCAGCTCATGCCACTCTGGCAGATCTCTGGTTGAAACAGCTCTCATTCCCCCCTCCTTCACAGTAGAAGCATCAAACAATGTTCTAAGACTGTTGACATCTAGTGGAAGCCTTAGGAAGTGCAATATGACCCCATAGACACTGTACATTCGATAGGCAATGAGTTGAAAACTACAAACCTCAGATTTCCCACTTCCTGGTTGGATTTTTCTCAGGTTTTTGCCTGCCATTTGAGTTCTGTTATACTCACAGACATAATTCAAACAGTTTTAGAAACTTCAGAGTGTTTTCTATCCAATATTACTAATAATATGCATATATTAGCTTCTGGGCCTGAGTAGCAGAAAGTTTGCTCTGGGCACGCTTTTCATCCGAACGTGAAAATGCTCCCCCCTTATCCCAAACAGGTTAAGTACTGCAGTGCATCTCCTCCTCATGGACTGCACCAGATTTGACAGTACTTGCTGTGAGATGTTACCCCACTCTTCCACTAAGGCACCTGCAAGTTCCCGGACATTTCTGGGGGGAATGGCCCTAGCTCTCACCCTCTGATCCAACAGGTCCCAGACGTGCGCAATGGGATTGAGATCCGGGCTCTTCGCTGGCCATGGCAGAACACTAACATTCCTGTCTTGCAGGAAATCATGCACAGAAGGAGCAGTATGGCTGGTGGCATTGTCATGCTGGAGGGTCATGTCAGGATGAGCCTGCAGGAAGGGTACCACATGAGGGAGGAGGATGTCTTCTCTGTAACGCAAACCGTTGAGATTGACTGCAATGACAACAAGCTCAGTCTGTTGATGCTGTGACACACCGCCCCAGACCATGACGGCCCCTCCACCTACAAATCGATCCCGCTCCAAAGTGCAGGCCTCGGTGTAACGCTCATTCCTTCAACGATAAACGCAAATCCGACGATAAACGTGAATCCGACCATCACCCCTAGAGACAGAACCGCGACTTGTTAGTGAAAGTAACTTTTTGCCAGTCCTGTCTGGTCCAATGACGGTGGGTTTGTGCCCAGAGGCGACGTTGTTGCCGGTGATGTCTGGTGAGGACCTGCCTTTCAACAGGCCTACAAGCCCTTAGTCCAGCCTCTCTCATTCAATTGCGGACAGTCTGAGCTAGAGGTCGACCGATTAATCGGAACGGTCAATTAATTAGGGCCGATTTCAAGTTTTCATAATCGTAAATCGGTATTTTTGGGCGCCGATTTGCCTTTTTTTTTTTTTTTGCTACCTTTAATTAACTAGGCAAGTCAGTTAAGAACACATTCTTATTTTCAATGACGGCCTAGGAACGGTGAGTTAACTGCCTTGTTCAGGGGCAGAACGACAGATTTTCACCTTGTCAGCCCGGGGTTTCCAATCTTGCAACATTACAGTTAACTAGTCCAACGCAATAACGACCTGCCTCTATCTCGTTCCTCTCCACAAGGAGACTGCCTGTTACGCAAATGCAGTAAGCCAAGGTAAGTTGCTAGCTAGCATTAAACTTATCTTATAAAAAACAATCAATCATAACCACTAGTTAACTACACATGGTTGATGATATTACTAGGTATTATCTAGCGTGTCCTGCGTTGCATATAATCTGACTGAGCATACAAGCATACAAGTATCTACGTTTCTGACTGAACGGTGGTAGGCAGAAGCAGGCGCGTAAACATTCATTCAAAAAGCACTTTCGTGCGTTTTGCCAGCTGCTCTTTGTTGTGCGTCAAGCATTGCGCTGTTTATGACTTCAAGCCTATCAACTCTCGAGATGAGGCTGGTGTAACCGAAGAGAAATGGCTAGCTAGTTAGCGCGCGCTAATAGCGTTTTAAACGTCACTCGCTCTGAGCCTTCTAGTAGTTGTTCCCTTGCTCTGCATGGGTAGCGCTGCTTCGATGGTGGCTGTTGTCGTTGTGTTGCTGGTTCGAGTCCAGGGAGGAGCGAGGAGAGGGACGGAAGCTATACTGTTACACTTGCAATACTAAAGTGCCTATAAGAACATCCAATAGTCAAAGGTTAATGAAATACAAATGGTATAGAGGGAAATATCTTTCATATGTTCTCATGTTCTGAGCAAGGAACTGAAACGTTAGCTTTCTTACATAGCACATATTGCACATTTACTTTCTTCTCCAACACTTTGTTTTTGCATAATTTAAACCAAATTGAACACGTTTCATTATTTATAGATTTTATTGCTGTATTATATTAAGTTAAAATAAGTGTTCATTCAGTATTGTTGTAATTTTCATTATTACAAATAAAATAAAAATAATCGGCCGATTAATCGGTATCGGCTTTTTTTGGTCCTCCAATAATCGGTATCGGCGTTGAAAAATCATAATCGGTCGACCTCTAGTCTGAGCACCAATGTAGGGATTGTGCGTTCCTGGTGTAACTTGGGCAGTTGTTGTTGCCATCCTGTACCTGTAGGTGTGATGTTCGGATGTACCGGTCCTGTGCGGGTGTTGTTACACGTGGTCTGCCACTGCGAGGACGATACGCTGTCCGTCCTGTCTCCCTGTAGCGCTGTCTTAGGCGTCTCACAGTACGGACATGGCAATTTATTGCCCTGGCCACATCTGCAGTCCTCATGCCTCCTTGCAGCATGCCTAAGGCACGTTCACGCAGATGAGCAGGGACCCTGGGCATCTTTCTTTTGGTGTTTTTCAGAGTCAGTAGAAAGGCCTCTTTAGAGTCCTACGTTTTCATAACTGTAACCTTAAAACCTCTACTTCATCACCCTCCCGGATCCGGGATCCTCCTCATCAAAAAAGCTGACTAGCCTAGCCTAACGGGACAGGGATATCATATAAGATAATTTTCATGAAATCACAAGTCCAATACAGCAAATGAAAGATAAACATCTTGTGAATCCAGCCATCATTTCCGATTTTTAAAATGTTTTACAGCGAAAACACTATGTATTTCTATTAGCTAACCACAATAGCCAAACACACAACCGCATATTTTCACCATGTTTCCACCGCATAGGTAGCTTTCACAAAACCGACAAAATAGAGATAAAATGAATCACTAACCTTGAACAACTTCATCAGATGACAGTCTTATAACATGTTATACAATACATTTATGTTTTGTTCGAAAATGTGCATATTTGAGGTATAAATCATAGTTTTACATTGCAGCCACCATCAAAAATAGCAGCAAAGCAGCCAGAATAATTACAGAGAGCAACGTGAAATACATAAATACTCATCATAAAACATTTATGAAAAATACATGGTGTACATCAAATGAAAGATAAACATCTTGTGAATCCAGCCAATATTTCCGTTTTTTCTGAAGTGTTTTACAGCGAAAACACAATATAGCGTTATATTAGCTTACTACAATAGCTAACACACAACAGCATTGCTTCAAGGCAAACGGTACCGATAGCACAGTTCGACAGATATATGAAATAGCATCCCAAAATGGGTCCTTCTTTTGGTGGTCTTCCATCAGAATGTTGTACAAGGAGTCCTTTGTCCAGAACCGTCGTTGTTTGGAATAAGAACGACTTCTTTCCCTCTTGAATTAGCAAGCGCACTGGCCAAGTGGTGCTAAGCTCTCCTTCGTGAACAAAGTCAAACAACGCAACACGCCTAACGTCCTGAATAAATTTCAATAATCTAATAAACCTATATTGAAAAAACATACTTTACGATGATATTGTGACATGTATCAAATAAAATCAAAGCCGGAGATAGTATTCGCCTATAACGACGGTTTTCCAGAAGGCGATTCCAGGTTCAACTTCGCGCTTTCGAAAATACAGGAAACGGCGGACCAGTCATTCCAAGAGGATTTATTCCACTTCAGAGCAAGATAATCCACTCATTTCTTCTCTCACTTCCGCTTGACATCTAGGGGAAGGTGTATGACGTGTATGTATATCAATACGTGTCATGCCCATTTATAGGCAAGCTCTTGAACAGAGACCTCCGATTTCAGAAACTCACTTCCTGTCAGGAAGTGGGCTGCAGAAGGAGTTCTGTTTCACTCAGAGAAATAATTCAAACGGTTTTAGAAACTAGAGAGTGTTTTCTATCCAATAGTAATAATAATATGCATATTGTACGAGCAAGAATTGAGTACGAGGCCGTTTGAAATGGGCACATTTTTCCAAGTTAGTCAATACGCCCCCTGCAGCCATAAGAAGTTAAGCGACGTCTGTGTCTTGAGTGTCCAAGAACGGTTTAGTTTTTTGTGTTCTGACTTGTAAAGCAGAATGAATAAAAAAGTAATGTTAACATTATCAGTAATTACCAGGAAACTCTATAACATTTGTTTTAAAATCACACCAAGATTGTTAAAACTGGCCTTAGGTTATTGAGCGATCTGATTAGGATTTACCCTCGTAGCAAGGCCTATTTATCATGTGGAGGTTTCATTCAGGTCTCTTTTTTAAAAAAACACACTGTCTTTGGCAGGAAAAAGACCAGACTCAGAGGAACCAGAGCCAGGGACGTCCAAACCAACAAGAAGACACCAGTGTTCCCACTGTGTAAAGTGTTTTAACAAGTTAGGGAACCTGAAACAACATGAGAGAATACACACCGGGGAGAAGCCTTACCATTGCTCCCAATGTGGAATGAGTTTCAACCAGCCGGGGGAGCTGAAATGGCATGAGAGAATACACACAGGGGAGAAGCCTTACCATTGCTCCCAATGTGGAAAGTGTTTCAACCGGCCGGGGGTTCTGAAACAGCATGAGAGAATACACACAGGGGAGAAGCCTTACCACTGCTCCCAGTGTGGGAAGAGTTTTAGCGATTTAGGGAGCCTGAAAAGACATGAGAGAATACACACAGGGGAGAAGCCTTACCACTGCTCCCAGTGCGGAAAGAGTTGTAACGATTTAGGGAACCTGAAAAAACATGAGCGAATGCACACAGGGGAGAAGCCTTACCACTGCCCCCAGTGTGGAAAGTGTTTCAACCAGCCGGGGGAGCTGAAATGGCATGAGAGAATACACACAGGGGAGAAGCCTTACCATTGCTCCCAATGTGGAAAGCATTTTAACCAGAAAGGACACCTGAACAAACATGAGAGAATACACACAGGGGAGAAGCCTTACCACTGCTCCCAACGTGGAAGGAGTTTCAACCATCCGGGGGAGCTGAAACGGCATGAGAGAATACACACAGGGGACTTGCTGTCTTATATTGTTGACTGATAATGATTACCTGTTTTTACCATATGAACTTGAATTGTACAAAGTATACTAAAACATATATTTGTATGTTTTTATTAGAAAACATGAATTGAATATGGAGTATGTCAGTTTGAATATAGAGTAGGTCAGATTCCATGTGTTTAAATGGTCCTTTTTTAAACTCTGTGTTTGTGTTTATCTGGGTGTCTTTCCTCCAGCACTACAGATATAAAGTGATATTTGGATGTGATGCATTTGTTCCGTTGTTTACATTTGCAATGTTGGCCCACTGATGATTTAATGAAATGAAAATGTTCACAGACTCTGTAATGCAAAATGTTAATTGTATGTGTCCACATATCTGAGTATGTGACTTGTGGTGGATGAATCAGAATTAGTTGGGTAACATAGATAATTAAGATGTCTTATCTGCATAATATGCTCATGTGATATACTTGTTATTAGAATGTATCCCTTCGGACTCTGGTGATGGCAGTTGCACTTCTTCCCTCAGCTGGGGCTCAGTCACCTGGGGCCCAGAGAGGGGAGAGGTCAGGCTTGTCTTTCACATGTCCCTGGTGCTATGCAGAATATCAGGAAGGGAAGAGGACAGGAGGGAACATTGTCTTCATATGTGAATGTATCTGTTAAACTATGTGAAGGGATGGTGTGATTAATGGGGAACCAATTACTGGTTTCCACAATGTCTGTGCGCAAGTCACTCCCTCCTTTGGCATTGGGGGGAGGTGTATGGCAGTGTCTGGAACCATTGTATGGCCTCTCCGATGTTGCACTTATCCTGGGATAGTGTATGACCTAGAGGCTCACTCCCCTCAGTGAGCTTGTCCAGGAGTGGGGTCAAGAAGGGGTTTTACTTGAGATGGGAGTATTTAGAGTTGACAATTGAGTTATGCCATTGGATGAGTTGGTGTTTTTGTGCTATGAAGTACCAGGAACGAGATTAGAACCTCGTCTTAGGGACCAAACTGAATGATAAATTATAGCGAATGCTATCTGGCTACGGGATACTCCTTTCTCATTATAAAGTCTCACTTTGTAAACTGTTCCTAATATATGTGGTTTATGTCGACTAGGGGGTGGATATTTGCTATAAAAGATCTCAGTAGCCATTGTGTTGCCACTCTCAACGGTTCATTAGAAATAGTGAATTGTTGAAAGTCATTGCAAAGATCTTATTATTAAAGATGTAGTTTAAGTATAACTCTGATTGGTGTGTGAAGCTTGTCTCTCCTCATTTGGTAATACAGAAATTAACCACCACAGACTAACCTTGTGAAACTGTCCTATTATAATCTCCTGTTCCTGGGAGTATCATCCTGTGTTGCAAACCAGCTGCACCTGCGTCCTTGTATGAATAAAGTCCCGCCCAGGAACAGGAAACTATAAAGATATGTGCTCATCACCCAATGCTTCAGGAATTCAGACTGTCTACACTGCGCTGTGTAATTCTGTTATTCTCTCTGAGCTCAGAAATAAAGAATCTTGGTTTGACTTGGACTCCAGCAGATCCTTATTTTATAATATCCACCACAACTCTCCCACGGATTGCTGTTTATCATTGTCTCAGTAAAGAGTTCTTTGTTTTACTTTCCTGGGGTCATTTACAAGCCTCCCACTGGTTGAATAAACTTTGCTTCCATGTCATTTCAACAAACAAATCCATGTGATGTTTGATTAATGTGGAAAACTGATTGGATTTGGAAAAAGCCATGAACATCAGGTATTTTTTATTTTTCACCGAACTGGCAACCTAAATCCAATGACAGGCGACATTTTGTGTAGTAGTAGGACTGCTGCTTCCTATCTGACTGGTAATAGGACTTCACTGCTACTTCCTACCTGACTGGTAATAGGACTTCACTGCTACTTCCTATCTGACTGGTAGTAGGACTTCACTGCTACTTCCTATCTGCCCGGTAGTAGGACTTCTATAGGAATGAAGATATAAGATAGCATAACGTCCTGTAGGCAGTGTAGCATAACTTCCTGTAGGCAGTGTAGCATAACTTCCTGTAGGCAGTGTAGCATAACTTCCTGTAGGCAGTGTAGCATAACTTCATGTGAAAGTAGTGAAATAAATGACATGGAATGAAAAGGTGTGGTATTTACTTCTGAGTTTGTCCAATGTATATTGTGTGATCAAAATCTACTATAAAATGATAGTTTTCTTAGTTTACCAAACTGAATTGCTAATCAACATTCCCCAGCATAAACAGCAGCCTCGGAACAAATTCATATTTACAATGACAGCATGGCAAAATGCCTCCTGTGGGGCAGTAAAAACAGCTCTGGTTATTTTGAAAATACTTTGTATTAAGTTGTTAGCAAGAATAAACAATGTAATTAACATTTTCCCAAACTGCGTCACCCAAACTAGTCAGCAGATGACGTATAATCTAGTCGACGGGACCGTTCGACACAAGGCTACTGATTCAGACAGATCCGCAGCTTACTAGCCAACGTTCTATAATGAAAACAGGTACATTCTGAAAGATTTTGATGTGATAACAAAAATGTTATTCACGTCTGAATTCAGGATAATACTGTTTGTTTTATTTTACTTAAATGTTATTATTTATGTATCATACTATGCGAATACACTACCAAGCAATGCAAGTAGATATTTGGAATTAACCCCAAAGAAGGTTTTGATCAATAATTTATTAAGAAAACCAGTAGTCATGATCAGACTATGCTTCCTATTCAGGCATCATATAATGCACAGCCACATGCAAATACATCAACTCCACCAATAAAATATTGAAAACTTTAACATGACTACTGGTGATGTCATTAATTTCGTCACCATCCATCAATGGTTAAATTGCATTATTATTCTTTGTACATGGTGTGCCCGCCTCCTGAGTATGACTAGAAGTCCACTCGGAATACCTCTTCTCTGCCGTCGGCGACGAGCCCTGGGAGGTACGAACAAAGGATCACATTCTGGAAAGTTGTATTCCTGGTCGTAATGCTGGTGAGTTACCGCCGCTCTGATATCCAAATGTTATTTCCGGCTGTATGTAATGACACAACAAACGTCCTGGGCTAATAGAAATAACAAAACACTGCAAAGTTGCTGAGGAGCCAGAAGCAGAGTTTAGAACATGTCTCTTGGGAATATTTTAACTTGGCACATACAGTATTCAGACCCCTTGACCTTTCACCTTACAGCCTTATTCTAAAATGGATTAAATCTTTTTTTTCCCCCCTCATCAATCAACACACAATACCCCATAATGACAGAGTGAAAACAGGTTTGAATTTATTTGCAATTTTTGTGGTGTTGTGAACAATTATAAATGTACACTGACACATCGCGACCCACCATTAACAGGGTCGCGACCCATACTTTAAGAAAGGCGGTTGTAGGGTCATACCCAAGACTCGAAGCTGTAATCGCTGCCTAGGGTGCTTCAACAAAGTACTGAGTAAAGGGTCTGAATACTTATGTAAATGTGATATTTCAAAAAAACATTTTTTATGTTAACCTGTTTTTACTTCGTCATTATTGGGTATTGTGTAGATTGATGATTAAAAAAATATATATTTTAGAATAAGGCTGTCACGTAACAAAATGTGGAAAAAGTCAAGGGGCCTGAATACTTCCGAAGGCATTGTATTTGCACCCTCTCAGTGAACTAATTCTAAAAAAGACCAAAAATTTGGTCTCAGCCTCCAGAGGCCAAATGGAGCTCCGTACTGCACCGCCAAGCACCTCCCAAATGTTGTACCAATGCGGACAGCTCTGTATAGCTTCTCATTGTCATGATTGGTCAATGCGGCAACTTCAGGAGAGTAATGGCACAATCTGCGAAAGCCAGCAGGAGAGGGAGGAGAATGGTTGGGTCAGGTTAAAACCTCTTCCGGATAGGACCCTTCATCTCAATTTCCACCTAAAATTACCCAAATCTAACTTAAGTTTGTGGAGATGTGAAATTAATGTAGGAGAATATAACACATCTGGTAAAAGATAAAAACATGTTTTCAATTTTTATTTGATAATCTTTGAAATGCAAAAGAAAGGACATACATTGATATAGGACGCTGGGGGTCATTTATTTTTATTGAGATATCCTCCTCTTTACTCCAAAAGGTTCTTCCTTTTTCTTTTAATTTTACGGCATCTTCCTCCTTTTTGATTCTGAAAGCTTCTACCTCTTTTTCCACTTTGACAACCTCTTTCCCATTATTCCTCTTTCACTGTAATATCATCCTCTTGTTTCAATGTGATAACCTCCTCTTCCTCCTTTATCATCCTGAAAGCTTCTTTGCCTCCTTTCACCAGAGTTTTTCTCCGTCTAGATTAGTGAGTTTATGATCCGGGAGATTAGCCTAGTGCAGTATCAATGTAACACATTAGCTAATTAACAAGCAAATTACGTTCAAATTAACCAGTGGTAAACAGAATTATGTTCAAAACACTAAGAGTAATATACACAAGATTGGTCTAAGGCTTCAATGTTTCGGTTTTAGGTTTCCTAGCAAAGCACAACGTGGTTAAATCAGAAGCCTTTTGTCGCTGTTGAAGAAGCCTCCTGTCCCGTCCACTAGATAATACGTCACGCAAGAAGCATCACCTGAAAATCTCATATCGCCATCTGCTGACTGGAGTGGGTAACGCAAATTGGAAAAATATGATTTACAATGTTCCGTCTGACAAGCAATGTCATAAGAAGTAATTTAAAAACAACCAGATGTTATTTTCTCTTACTTCTTACAGCCAATACTTTCCTCCATGATTGGCCTGCCTATTAGGAAGGATTAGGTGACAGATTGCATATTCCGAGCTAAATTGACCAAGGCTCATTGTTGACAACAAATAACACTTCATATAATGCTGCACAAATACAATGAAAACTTCTCTCACCCAGTGGTATATGTGCTATTTTAGGTGAGTGTTGGTGTCTCCCATCTCCACAGAGGAACTCTAGATCTCTGTCAGAGTACCATCAGCTTCTTGAGTCCCTGCCTGACCAGGGCCCCTTCTCCCCCGATTGCTCAGTTTGGCCAGGCGGCCAGCTCTAGAAGAGCCTTGGTGGTTCCAAACTTTTCCATTTAAGAACGATGGTAGCCACTGTGTTCTTTGGGGAACTTCAATGCGGCAGATTTTTTTTTTTTTGTCTCCCTTCCCGCAGAACTGTGCCTCGACACAATCCTGTGTCGGCGCTCTACGGACAATTCCTTCAACCTCATGGCTTGGTTTTTGCTCTGACTTGCGCTGTAAACTGTGGGACCTTATATAGACTGGTGTGTTTCTTTCCAAATCATGTCCAATCAATTGAATTTACCACAGGTGGACTCCAATCAAGTTGTAGAAACATATCAATTATGATCAATGGAAACAAAATGCATCGGAGCTCAATTTCAATTATCATAGCAAAGGGTCTGAATACTTATGTAAATAAGGTATTTCTGTTTAAAAAAATATATACATTTGTAATAATTTCTAAAAACCTGAATACTTTCCAAAGGCACTGTATGTATAAACATATATTTTCCTTAGTTTTCCACTAACCCTACCACCCCCTAACCCTACCACCCCCTGATTGGAGGAAACTAATGTGCAACAACTATTAGGCTTCTACGTCCAGCTTATACATACTATGTACATTTTACAGACACAGTGTATTATACAATAGTTATATTTAGTTTGTTTTTAATCCTATCCTTCAGTTACCCTAAACCTCTCCCATCTATCTCTGAAGACCATCCAGTCCTATCCTTCAGTTACCCTAAACCTCTCCCATCTATCTCTGAAGACCACCCAGTCCTATCCTTCAGTTACCCTAAACCTCTCCCATCTATCTCTGAAGACCATCCAGTCCTATCCTTCAGTTACCCTAAACCTCTCCCATCAATCTCTGAAGACCATCCAGTCCTATCCTTCAGTTACCCTAAACCTCTCCCATCAATCTCTGAAGACCACCCAGTCCTATCCTTCAGTTACCCTAAACCTCTCCCATCTATCTCTGAAGACCACCCAGTCCTATCCTTCAGTTACCCTAAACCTCTCCCATCTATCTCTGAAGACCACCCAGTCCTATCCTTCAGTTACCCTAAACCTCTCCCATCTATCTCTGAAGACCACCCAGTCCTATCCTTCAGTTACCCTAAACCTCTCCCATCTATCTCTGAAGAACACCCCGTTTGAGAACACCCTATTTGCCATATATTTTTAACTGTGCTATTTCACAAAAGTTATTGACTTTTATATTCTCATCGTTGCTACAGATTGTAAATAAAAAATAAACATGTTTGATAAAAGTATTATTATTTTATTAATCAATTGACTATGACTTTTCAAATCACCCAGTAGTGCTGTCTGCAGAGTTATCTCCAGGTAAATGTTGCCATTCCTTGACCTGCGACCAAAGACAAGCAACATATGGACAGTACCAAAACAAATGATCTAATGATTCTGTGTCTTCGCAGCTAAATATGCAGAGGTTCGTTGTATCCCCTATATATATTTTGTAAAATAATTTCAATTGAAAAATTCTAAGTTTTGAATCTGGTGTCATTCACAATTTTCATGAACCAAGTTTGGTCTTTAAAGCAGGGCTGACAGACAAGATTCTTCCCTTTCCCCCCTTCCACTTGTCTCTTCCATTTTTGTGGTAATGCTGCAATTAGTTGGTTGTAATTTTGGGAAGTGCAGACATTTCCATATATTTTTATGAGCTGCATGTGTGACAACTCCACCAGTCCTATTGATGGTATAATTTACAAAGATCATACCTTTTTCATGTAATCAATTTTATTTATTTATTTTGATCAGTTACTATATTTTAGTTTAACCATTTTTAAAAATTATTTGTTTGGTCTTTTCTGGTGGATTAAACTGAAATTGCAACCAACTTTCTAAGGCTTGTTTTAAAAAATAACGATCTTTTGGAGATGATTTCATTTTCAAATAACTGAAAGTGAGAGGTTGTAATCTGAATAAAGAGAAAAAGGCCATTCTTGAACATCGGGTGAGACATTCTTACTAATCTGATAGAGAACCAGGTCGGAATAAAAGTAGAACTTTTGTATGATTGAAGCTTTTAGTTAGAGATCTAATGCTTTAATAATTAATCATTTCTGCCCTCCAAATTCATATTCATTATATAAATAGTCCTATTTAATTTAGTCTTGCTTGCTGATATAAATACAATTGAATATTTTTTTTTTTCGTATAAATTTAAAGGGGACTGGGAGACAAGTCAGGATCGAGGCAAATATGAACGGAGCAAAGTACAGAGAGATCCTTGATAAAATCCTGCTCAGGACCTCAGACTGGGACAAAGGTTCACCTTCCAACAGGACAATGACCCTAAGCACACAGCCAAGACATCGCAAAAGTGGCTTCGAGACAAGTCTCGGAACGTCCTTGAGTGGGCCAGCCAGAGCTCGGACTTGAACCGGATCGAACATCTCTGGAGAGAGCTCTGGTGCAGGTTTTCATCAAGGATCTCTCTGTACTTTTCCCTATTGATCTTTCCCTCGATCCTGACTAGTTTCCCAGTCCCTGCCACTTAAAAACATCCCCACAGCATGATGCTGCCACCTCCATGCTTCACCGTAGGGATGATGCCAGGTTTCTTCCAGATGTGACGCTTGGCATTCAGGCCAAAGAGTTCAATCTTGGTTTCATCAGACCAGAGAATCTTGTTTCTCATGGTCTGAAAGTCCTTTAGGTGCCTTTTGGCAAACTCCAAGCTGGCTTTCTTTGTCTTCTTTACGGAGAAGTGGCTTCCGTCTGGCCACTCTACCATAAAGGCCTAATTGGTGGAGTGCTGCAGAGATGATTGGTCTTCTGGAAGGTTCTCCCCATTTCCACAGAGGAACTCTTGAGCTCTGTCAGAGTGACCATCGGGTTCTTGGTCACCTCTCTGACCAAGGCCCTTCTCCC